>NC_056739.1:1844603010-1844903010 GCF_019279795.1 Protopterus annectens
TGTATGTGTGCATGACTGAGTATAGCAGTGTCTGTGTGTTAGCACACCTGTACTTGGGAATTCCATGAGGGTCTTCACAACCAATGCAACACCCCTTGCCATAGTCAGTTGTGGCTGCTGCTGTATGGGACATTACATTCACCCTATTAAGACCCTCCCCATACCGGCTGCATGAGCCTTGCAGTACCACCCCAACAAATGGGGTGATAGGCATGGGATACCCATTGTGTTCTGGCATGTATGTGTAGTTGTGCATGTCCATTTATCTGTAGGGTAAAGCATTCCAAAGCCACATACTCCTATTACACTACCCATTGCCACATAATAGTACAGATAATGTTGCTGTCCATAGGTGAGGCATGACAATGCAATACCTTACTACGCGTGTGGCATACGCACCACTGTTGTGGTATATTATGGGTTGTATTGCAGTCGCAGCCAATGTGTGATGGTGGGTATGGCAGAGTGTCATCATGGGTTTCAGGGAGTACAATATCCATTGGGGGATGTGGGTGCTGTGTACATTGTCATTACACCAAGGTACACCCGGTATATGTCCCATGTACCACATTAAGGTTACCACTGTCACCATCAACCATACAGGTAACTGATACCACAATCCAAGCCAGTTATGCACGTGCTGTGTGCAGCCTGCCTGTAACACACTGGACACATGGTCAAGTTAGTTAGCAATGATAGGCCTTGGTATCTCGGATGTGTGTTTGCCTGTTATGTGTCTGTTAATATGTATATGAAGGTATGTCACACTACATATTGTCCGTATACACCCATTACACCCCCCATTAACATACTGTACATGTCTGGGGATGTTCTGCATGTAACATAACCTGGGACACACCTCACCCTAAATGCTGTGTGGTGTGTGCAATGTAAGCCACACACTTCAGTATCACTACATAGCTAGGTAGGGGTCTAGTCCCAGTGTTGCCAAGTAACAGTGTGCACGTATGTGGATGGGTATACATCAGGTTGCAGGGTATAGACACCTCAGCGGGTCACCTGTCCATGTGGCAGAGGCAATAACTGTTTTAGTAACCTGTGAGATGTGTTCAACTGTACCTCAGTTATGTCACAGCCATGGTGTCACCAGAGTGCCATACCCCATTGTGGAATATAACTGTAGACCATCCTCATGCTGACACAGGTACACCTACAACACAAATGGATAACATTATAGAGACCACAACCAAACAGTGTTACTAACAGCTATAATGCATCATTGCTGGACTGCTACACTACCTGCCATATATGCATTACACTTTACTCCTTACAACATGTTACATTGCAGTACTGTGGTACACTGTAGTACAGTCACCATGTGCATCAGAACCATATTAGCCTGTCCCTGCATTGATGGTATGGATGACAGGGATGAGGCACAGGTATCATCATATGCAAAGCGTGTGATGGTTTGCCAGAGGCCGAGGATTGGCCATACATTTGACATCACATGTGTGGGTGAGGGGTGTACTACGGTGAGCTGGGCATGGTGCTGTGGTGTGTGTATGTATGGGGTTGCCCTAGGTATGTTTCTATATTGTGTGGGTATGCATGCACACAGTTCTGCCATGTGGCTGCCCTACACAGGTGTTTATGGACAGTTGCAGACCATACCTGGCAGAGTCTGCAGTTCACTGCCTCTGGCCACAGACACGTGGACTGTGCTTGCCAGGTGTTCCATGGGCACGTCCAGGTACAGGCCAAGATGTGCTACTCTCACCTGCTGATGACAAATGTCTACTGGTACCAGGCCCCTCCTGGGACTGGCCAGGACCATGTGCACTTGGCCTGCTGTGGTGTGGTGTGGACAGCACCCCCCCACACTGCCGGGACTGATACTGCCACTATGGGAGCCCCATGGTGTCCTAGCATCTCCACGTTGACTGCCAGCTGTTGGCATTGCTGGCCTACATCCACAGAGCTGTCGCTGCACTCCCACCACACGTTCAAGCACGGACAGACCACGCTCGATGAGGGCCATCATCTCACCAGACCATCTATCCATGAACTCAGTTAATGCACAGATGGCACCAGCCAGTTCACGAGTGTTGTCACTTGCAGATGTGAGAGCAGCCCTCTACAGCCTCAGGCCCTGTCTGGTGTAATGTTCCATATGTGCCTGTGTCACCATGACAGCCTGAAACATGCATCTGCTGGTACCAGCTATGTCGTCACTGCCAGGAGCATGATGCCCAGCGGCCCTACCATGAGCACCCTGGGACATCTGCCTATGTGGTGCCCTGCTGGACATCCAGCTATGCCTGCTGTGACTGCACACAGTAGTCTTGGTTACCACACTTTCCTGTGCACTGCCACCAAACGCCAGCTGTCCCTCCGCTATGGCAACTGGTGATGGAGTATGTATAGGCACTGAAACTGTGTGCGAGGATGGGGTGGCTAAAAGGGGGATGTCAAATGTTGGCACAGTGTCAGCCCCTGACAACCCCACCTGTGCCTCAACAGTACTATTATCATCTTTATTGTCTGTATGGGCACCAACATCAGATTTCATGCAGAAGGGACCATGACCCACCTCGCCACCTGTGGGGTAAAACAATAAATGCACTTTAAAACCTGTATAGCATTGCCTAACAGTACACACACAAACACACACACACACACACACACACACACACACACACACACACACACACACACACACACACACACACACACACACACACACACACACACACACATGCACACACGCACACATCCGTAATACCTACCTGTCCATGGCTTTACAGACAGTCCCACGTATTTCATTGTGGTACCCCATCCTGGATCACACTTGTTAACATACACACATTGATACCACTCATTAACATATCAGTCCTCTAAATGCCTACACAAGCGGTCACAACACAAGACCTCTTACTACATTACCTGCTTAACCTGTGTGTAGTGGTTTTACATGGTCTCACTGCTGTCATTTGTTATGCACCCTCTGTATGTCCGGACATCATGAGCATGGCCCCTATATGTGTGGGCTACTATTTTCTATCCATAATATCACGTACTGGTGTGTCATGTGTATGTAATGCTCAGTACATACCAGATATGCTGCTCATTCAGCCTATCATGTGACAACTGTAATATTTAGATAAACTCCCTGGTGTTGACTAGTACTTCCTCAATGCATCTGTAGTGCTGCATACTGGGTGTAGGTGACCTCTCTGCTGAATGCGATATTAAGGGTGTACCTGGTGTCTACCTTCCCTCTCAATGCCTGTTCCATGCTACAGACTATATTATACTATCAGCTGTCTTGTGATTACACACATGACAAGTATTCCTGATGTGTAATGTGGCAGTCCATATACATGTACTGCATGATCCCCGAGGAAGGTACTGCTGTATGAACACCCCACAATCACACATGTGCATACATGGCCAGCCACACAAACACACACACATGCACACAAACATCCTATGTGCATCAACCTCCCTCCACTTCACCTGAGTGATCCTACAGACAAAGTAACTACCCACCAGGATGCACACATACAGGTGAGGGTGCACAATGATAGTACACACAGTCCTCCTATTACCCCTCTGTCAACATGCATAACATATGGTACCTGACAGCATGCAGTGCAGCCATATTCAATCTATGCTGGCAACAGTATACATGTGTGTGATGCATGTGCTATGTCACTAGATGAAGCCTCTTCCCCTGGATACCACTGCACCCATGAACATGATATTTCTGTGCACCAGTCCTGCACCTTGCCATTTGCTGTGCACCAATCCTCACAGGTGTACAGCCCATTGCTGAATGCATACTACTGTGTTGGTTATGTCAGCTTTAATGCTCACAGCCCCTATGTTTTCCAGCAACGCATACCTGGTATGATATGTGGACAGATGTCATTTGTGAATGCCTGATGGCTGATGCACAGCTCTGAACATCAGAGGACCATGTATGACCAATCCAATACTCTTAAACTGACAACCATCAGAGCACACCATGGCTATGGGGGGTGTACACAACTTTATTGATATGATGCATCCATCCTTGATCTGCCATGGGACCACATCACCGCATATCTTAGCAGTACATGAACCTGATATGTGACATATGTTTTGTACTTTCACATGCAGTGTCTATGGAATGTGTTAGGTGTGCGGATGCTGACCATAATGCATACACACCATGTGGGCATATGTGTGCAAACCCTTATCATGATGGTCTGTTACACCTCTTGTTGTGTGTATTACAGCAGTCACTACTCCTAGCAGGGGTATACTAGCACGGGCCATCTTCATTTTCCAGTGTATGCTCAGTCTGCCCTACACATGTCCCCCTATTCTGCATGATTGCAAGGTTTACTCGTGTGCACATCCCTTGGTGTTCACACACTGCCATCACTATTGGTGTGGGGGTAGGGTTACAGCTACCACAGGTCCTGAACCTGACTATGTGCAGATACAGCCATTCTTAGCATCCTTAGAATCCCTGCTGCAGTGCACTGGTGTGTCATGCTGACACCCCTCCCCCCTCCTTCAGCCTCTTTGCAGATGCATGACGAGTAAGCCCTACACATGTTTGTCACTTTGCAGTGTCCCATACACTGAACACCATGTGTTGCAGTCTAGTCCCAGCTGATAATGTGGACCATTGTAATGCCTTACACCATAGTCTATCTCTGCAGCAGTTTCCATTGTCATACAGGTATATAAATTGGTATAGCACGATATATGGGTGTTGCTCCAAACATGGTCCTACTGTAAGCCATGTCTCCCACCATTATGTTACTCCCTGTGGACACATTCCACAATGGCAGAATAAGTTATCATGCAGTTGTCTGACATACCCTTTCAATACCCCATCATGGTCACCCCGATGATGCCGTGCATTTCACAGCAACAATACATGCACATGTACAGCATGCATTCTAGGTAAGTGTGTTAGATGTGTGCATGGCATATATCATAGCCATTACATACCCGGTGTATTGGCAAGTATCTGCATAAACCATACTCACCAGCTACAGGCTGCTGCCTTGGTGGTATCCTGGAGGGACCTACATAAGAGGGTGAGAGATGCATAGTTAGTGGCCACAACTGTGGCAGTGGTACAGGGTGGGTTCAGTATTACAATACATCAACAGTACATTTCCACAACACTACCACATATGGACATGTGTTTATCACTACTATGCAGCAACAAAATATATCTATGACATGTCAGATATGCATGATCTACCTGTACCGATGTGGATGTATATGCAACAGTGGTCTATGGATGTGCCCTGTGGCCTTACCTGCATGCTTCTCGGCCGGTGTGTGGGTGGCACCCACCTTCACAAAGGGGTATGGCAGTTGGTGTGTGTCCAGATGGGCAGGTGCCACGAGGCTGGCCAGGAGCTCCTCCACATGTGTCAGTGGGGGATGGATGCTCCCCATGGCAATGTGATCCCCCCCAGACTGCAGCAGCATGCCAATGGGCATTGTGAAGCAGGGTAGAACAATGATGTTGGACCTGCTCATAACTGCGGTTGTGCAGTCCGATATCATTGACCATGTAGACTAGGTCATTCCACAGGGTGGTCCACTCCTGCTGATCATGGGTGGCCTGGCCAAACAGGACAGGGTAGTGCTGGATTTAATAGGTTAGCACTACTTCATTTTCAGCAGCTGAATAAGATGGTAGCCATGCATGTGACATCCTGACTGAAAAACATAAGGATGGAAACAGGTCTGAGAAACTCATACAGAAAGGTTGCCACAGTTCTTAATACACATCTCTGTTACCCCCCCACCATATCAGTGACAACAAACTGTACACACAACTCATTAGGTATGGCTACAGCTTACCTACCAGTGGGACAGATATTGTATTGTACCACACTTTGTGCTATGTGTTTGTAGCCATGTTCCCTGTGTGGACACTATCATTGCTGGCCTGTTACAAACTATTCACCTGCGTGCCATTTTCAGGGCCACTATGGTTCCATATATGCCTGTGGTATGGCTGCTTTGTGATTGCTGCACATCTGACATTCTGTGTTATTGGGGATATCTATGCATGCTGTTTGACATGTTCTGGGATTATGTAGACTATTACTACCAACATATGTTCTATAACAGTGACACAATAGCATGCATATGTACTATTGCACAGCAGAACACCTCTCCACACCCATCTGCCCATGTTACCCGGCCACATCACATGTGTGTCTGACCCTGGACCTCCTCATGTACTGGTCCAGCAATACCGTCAGGTGGAACCAACCTAGGGGATGTTGTCCCCCCGGGGGCACACACAGACATGTTCCTGTCTCCTGAGGGCAGGTCCAGGGTCTGTTCCATAATGGGCTCCACAGACACAAGTGGGATGTGCTACATCACTCTGAGGCACCCAGTACACATTCACAGGGCCAACATGCTCCTCCTGCTCCGCCTCCAGGCCAGGCACCTTCAAGACGTGGACTGCTGTTTTGAGTAGCAATGGGTGGGAGGCTTGTTCCCATTGTGTCCATATTTGGGCCCATGGGGCGTCCACATCACAGACCACACACACCACCCAGGGTGTTTACCCACAACATGTGTCACATACCACCCCTGTAGACTGTCCTCTATATCTACCACCCTGAGCACCTCCACAACTATACCTGCCAGACATCTCCATATTCCAATACTATACTTCACAGACAAGGGCAATGTGATCCCAACAAGGGGTTCACATGTGACATACCCATCTATGTTGCACACACTGACAGCTGTAGATATCTGTGTGTATTGCTATGTGTGCTGTTTCTTCACACATAGCATGCAGCATTGTGGTAGTAATATAGGGGACATGTATTCACATACATATATGTTTGTGTGTGTGTGTGTTTGTATATATGTAGACATGTGCATATAGGTATACATCTATATATGTGTAGATATATGTAATGTACATATGTGCTCATATATATATGTCTACACATGGGTATCTGTATATATGTGGACATACATGTAGCTATATATATATATTATATATTTTATATTTATATATATATATATATATATATATATATATATATATATATATATATATATATATATATATATATATACATATGCATACCTATATGTGGGGTACATTCAGACATCAGGTCCACAATCTCACAACACCTTCCTGCACAGCTGCACTGTTCTGCCTTGCTACAACACAGACAGGTGCCCCATATGGACACAGCCTGACATTAGGAGGGTATATGTAGGGCCAGATTTCAGGTAACCATATTACAGACCTATGGCATTCCTGCATGCTACAGTACGGAATAACCTGAGTATCCTGCAAGGGGTGGGCAGTGGATCCCATGTGTCCATCATAATGGCATTACTTCCACCACCAGCTATTGGCCATGTAACATAGATACTTCCCATCACACAGCACACACTATGATGACTTACATCTTATCGGTCAGTGCTGCTCTGTACGGTTGAGGGGTATGGCCCACTACCCACAGTGACGGACTCTATTGTCCTTAGCAGTTGTTCAGCTGAACATCATTACAACAGCTGAAGGCACATATAAAGCATTCCACATCATCTATCTCATTATTATTATGGACCAAGTACTATGGTCAATTACATACATGTTTACTTCACATACCTGTTCTGGGACTGCATACTCTTCTAGAGTGTTTGGTATTCCTTTTTTTCTTATACACTCTCTCTCTCTCTCTCTCTCTCTCTCTCTCTCTCAGTCCCTCTCCAGTAAATGGAATGAGCTGGTTTGCATAGATTGCAGCATGGAATTTGTAGGTGATGCACATGATCAGAAGATCACCTCTGCACCAATTAGTGTCCTCCACTTGCTACCTGCATGCAGCATGCTGTGTAGTTCTTCCAATTACCACTGTCATGGCAACCAAGTACTATAAATCCCTACATCATGTGGTCATGGTCCCTTTACCTTTCCTGCATGATGGACATCCTTCCTGTGTGTGGGCATCAGTGTTACAGACAGCAGGTAGCAATACCTCTTACAGGAGAACCTGCACATTCAGGCCAGCTACATATTTGTAGGAGGTTCCAGAACTACAGACAGAGTGTAAGTAGAGTTGTTGTTTGCATTTTATAGCACTGGTGTTACAGGGTTTGTGTGTACATACTAGTTTAACTTGGAATGCAGTCTGTCTGCATAGCTCTCAACTGTGGGCCTATCCTCTTGATGACCAGAGGTGTGCCTATTATGTTTTGTCTGTCCACCACACAGGTCTTGTGTCAGATATATCACTGGCAGTGTGTGTGTTGAGTGCTATCAGTACTATCCATTTCTGTTTCTAACTTCATATTCCTGACTAAGGGTATGTTGCAGACTATCCTGTAACACCAGTGACTTGCTTAGCGTATGACAACAGTTTTACACAAACGGGCCTGTGTTCCAGCCTCTATCCTCCACATACATACCAGGCTTTGCACATATGACATGCTGTCAGGGGTTGTTCTGTAGTGGGCTGTGAGTATGTCATTCTGCCATTCCTGTCATCAGTCCACTGCTGTTGTGTCCCCAGCACATTCTCTGGGGTTGGGGCCATATATGTGTGTGGGCTTCACCTACACAATACATGTGTGCCCTTATGCACTCCAGAGGCCAGTGTATGTAACAGTGGTATATGGCCCTGTATTATTGAGTCTGGGGGGGATGCACCATAACTAACCTAGGCTGTTACAACATGTGGGGGTATCAGGGGTAAGCTGCCTTAAGATATCTGGATGTACATTACCATACAGTCCACCTTGGTTAAATGCAGGCCTACTGCCTCCTGCCATACAGACTGTTCTGTTTGTCAGTGTGATTGTGATAGTGTCAGTTATGCCTTGTTATGTAACAGTTACATCCCATTGTGTCAACTGAGGTCTTTACCCCTTGGGATTGTGTACAGAGTGTAAAAAGAGGCTGCTGAACATCTGCATTACTTACTGTTGATTGTTTGGTATCCTGTGGCCCAGTCTTTTTTTACTATTGTATTACTTGAAGGCCTCGGCCTGGACAGCAACATATGCCAACCTTTCCAGACTACTGCATTAGTATAACTGTTTCACAGTTGCATTACTCTGTTTATATGGATGTCAGTGGCTAAACAGCTATATGACATGGCATATACAACTGTAATAGTACACAAATAAAGCTTTCCCATGTATGCAAACCTGTGTGTGTGGTGTTATATCCTTTGACCTCTCTGTAGGTATATGTTGTAGGCAATGATTATCATTTGTATGGGTGGCTCATACAGTGTCCAGTTGGTAAGGTGGTAACTAAAGGCATAGTGGCTGTTCCGTATTGTGTGCACCTTCTACATATGTATCTTCCTATACATATCTCTGCGTGTGTATATGTATATATATATATATATATATATATATATATATATATATATATATATGTGTGTGTATATCTGTATCTGCATATATGTGTCTGAGTATATGTATCATAGGGATATTGATTGCTTTCACATTGTACATTCCCTATGGGAGCCAGACTGCACTGCATGATATGTTACTGATACCAGCCTGAGATCATACAGGTGGGATGGAGTACTGTTAACATCTTGTGCCCATGTCATGTCAGGTCCTGATTATGGGATCTGCAACAGTTGCTAGTGTATTGCAGGGCAGATGTGTTTGGCTGTGGGGGGTGGGATACCAATTCGTACAAGACGTATGTTGTTTGGGGCCTCTCAACCCCATTAACGGTGCATGTGGACATATATGTTTCTGTTATGTTCCCATTTTTAATTACAGGTGTATGTCCATATATACCTATACACACACACACACACACATATATATATATATATATATATATATATATATATATATATATATATATATATATATATATATATATATATATATATATATATATATATACACACACACACACACACACACACACACACACACACACACACACACACACACACACACACACACACACACACACACACACACACACACACATCTACATGTTGAAATACATTCTCTGTACTGTTGAATGACTGGGCTGGATGATATGTTTGAGAAAACAGCAGGGTTATGTATATCTGACATGGCTTAGTGGTAAATCACTTTGGCTATGGTGTGCAGGGTCCTGGATCTGAGCCTTGCAGAGGCTGTTTATTTTGTTGCTGGGCAGAACAAGGGCCATTGGATACAGAGTGATTAAGGCACTTTTAAGCAGTTGTAAGCGGGTTTGTGTGGGTTTGCATGGAGGTAAGCAATGCTAACTTCCGGTTGCAGTTTCTTATACTCAACTTTTCAATTGCTTAACCTGTGTAGGCATTGCTCACCCCTGCACAAACAGGCTTAAATCCACTTACTGCTGCTTAAAAGTGCTTACTCACGCTTACCCCTGTGCTAATTTCTTTAAAAGAAAAGAAAAAAGGGTTGATAGGAAAGTGGTGAAAAAGGGGCACAAAGAGGGAAAGACAGTAAGAAAAATAGCTAGGGATGTGCAGGATGGGTGTAGGGAAGGTCCATAGCTGCCCATTTCTTCTACAGAAACAGCTGTGCATATACACTGAATTTGGAGGTAGATTTGGACACTCAAACCCCTGAGAAAGGGGTGAGGACAACAATAATATGTTGTGATGCCAATTAGACCAGATTACATGTGTCCAGTGGACACATGTGCAAAATGGACAGCTATGTATGGGGCAAGATTTTTTGGGGGAAAAGATTGCCCCTTTTTTTCAGGTGAGAGTGGGATGTTGGGGAGGGATAGTAGGTATATATGGGGAGATAGTTTGGGTAGGTTAACAGATAAGACAAACAAGATGCATACAGGGCCAGTATATGACACATGTGGGGATAGACACCTTGATGGAGAGGGCTGTTGTGAAATCAGAACCCCTTGAGCCCCCTAGTAGTGGAAACAGTAGGATTGAGGTCCCCACCCATGGGCAGTCACCACTGCACCTTCACAGCCCTGAAGGTGGCTGTGCTGGGGGCTGAGTTGCAGAGCCAGGCCAACCCTCTAGTTGTGACACATGGCCCTTGAGCTGGCGTAGCAGATCTCCAAACTCCCTGCGGAGCTCGCTATGCACCACGACCTGGACCTGGCAACGGGTGACAGGTTCCTGTCCACGCCCGCTCCCGGGGGGATGAGCCTCATCCCCTGAGGTGGTTTCACCCTGAGGTGGTGCAGGACAAATGAACGAGGAGGTGCTGGGTTGGGCCCTAGATGTGCTGATGCCCAGTGCCATGGCCAGCTGAGGTGGGACAGGTGGGTCCACTGGGACCAGCCTTCCCAAACGTGCTATGCTGTTTAAATTTTATCATCATATGTGGGTTAGTAATAGTCAACACATTACAGGGTTAGGTATAACAGCAAGCATAGATATTCCCATTAACCCAGACACCAGACACAGAACAGTTGCATAGAAAACAGAACACATGCATATATGGGACCACAGTGGTAATAACAACAGCATGCAGGTACATTGATGGCACCATGCCACCAATGTTGGAATATTTCAGTATGGCACATGCATGGAAGCAGATTTAAATAAATATCAACCAATAGGACATAATAAGAACAGTGAAGTTATTACATACCAGTTGAGGTGGGTATGTAGTTTATTGTTGGAGATATGGTTGGGGGGGGATGTCAATTAACAACTAGTATATTCCTGTAGTCCACATTGCTTTCCTATTCAGTGCTGTTATCTGTACCTTACAAGTATTACTACACTACCCTATAGCCTTAGTTTGGACAGTGATATGGCTGTTGTCATCTTTATACATTAACTGGTTTTACCTGCAGTATACACCTCTTACCTGGTATACCTGTGGAGGAAATATTTGTTAACACTAACTGTTTCTACACATACTCCCAGATTCTGGGTTGATGTTGTGCACAAAGCTATCCATCTCTTTCTCTGGCCATGTCTTGTCCACATGCAGGTGAACCGGGGCATATCTGAACTATTGCCCTCTTCAACCTTTAGTGACTTACCAACTCTTATACAGGCTTTCCTACACAGTTATATTATGTGGCACAGTGTGAGTGACAGTGATCAGTGATACCTTATTATTCAGAATGGCTGCAACACTCACAATTCCATACAATACCAGAGTAAACAGTACCAGTACAGTGTATCAAGGTTTTTATTTCTTGGCACAGTGTTCGTATCCGACGTACCTCTGGGAGCAATGTTTGTTAGCACTACCTGAATGTTGCCACACAAAGTACCAGATTACACATTAGTATTATGCACATACATCTCACTCTGTTACTGTACACACTCTGGACACAGTTTGACAACATGGGGGGGGGGGGTGTAGATAGGACATACTTGGCTTATGACTCTCATAACAGTTTCGGGAGTTGCTAGAGTGACAGGTTTGTTCCCATAGATGTGTGACAATCAGTTGTATTCCCTGTTTGCTGCCTAAACATCTGGGATCATCCCACAGACTTCCTAGGGGGACAGGGTGACAGGCAGCAGATATGGACCCATATACTGGACATTCTGGTCTTATCTGTACAGTTGTGGGGTATGATTCTTTATGCAGCCTACTTCCACTCCCAGGATTCAGACCATGGCTGTGTCTGCTACAGCTTAAACACTGTCCATCAGAGTTGTGTGTGCTATATAGATATTGCTGTATATCTCCTATCTGCCTTCTGTCTTATAATTCTCCTGTGGTTTTGTATTCTGACCTTGTATTACAACACTCTTATACAGGATATCCCAGACAGTTATATTTTGTTGGACAGTGTGGGCAACAGTGATGAGTAATACCTTATTATTTAGAGCAACTGCATCAGTCACAATGCCATGCAATACCAAAGTAAACAGTACCAGTACAGGGTATCATTCTTGTATTTCTGGGCACAGTGTTGGTATCTGACAGACCTGTGGGAGAAATGTTTGTTAGCACTACCTGAATGTTGCCACACACAGTAGGTTCATAGGTTCATAGGTAGGTACTAAGCTATCTGCCCAAGGGCATTTATAAGCCTAGCCAGAATGTGTTGGCTTTCACCTCCCCTTTAAATTAGTTTCCTGGGCCTCTGTCTAGCAGGGCCACTGAAGTGATCCCAGGGGTAAACCTACGATTTCCCATCCGCTCGTCAAGATTTCTCTGAGACAGGAATCTATCCCTCCAGCATGTTCTGTTTATTGTTCTGCTGAGGTTTAGTTTATTGGAGCGTGTGGCTCTAAGAGATTTGGTGTCCAGTAATTCTGGGTTGGACATGGCCTTATACGTCAGGCAGAGATCACCTCTGAGCAGGCAGTAAGCAACCGAGTAAAGCTGGAGTTTTTTTTAGACGAGCTGCATAGGGCATATCTTTGAGGCCCATGATCCTCTTGGTGAGGTACTTCTGTGGTCTTTCCAGCTGTTGCAGGTGTTGAGTAAGGTACATTCCAAATGGGGCATTGTACTCTATTCTGGGCCCAATGAGTGATGAGTAGAGGGGCACAATGGCCTCTCTTGATCTAGAGGTGAACCCTTTCGTGATTAGGTGGGCTACATATAAGGAATTTCTAACCACTTTGGCAATGTGATTATCGAAGGAGAGGTTGCTATCTACCTGGGTCCCCAGGTCCCTAATTACACCTTCTGTACTTAGTGGATTACCACCTATGTGATAATTCGTGGACACTTTGTTTTTCTCAAAGGGGATGACTATGCATTTTTTGGCATTCAGCTTGAGGCTATGGTTTTGACACCAGGTATCTGTCTCTGTGAGACCCTTCTGGAGGATGTCTGTGTCAGCCGGTGAGTCAATTATGGCCCCCAGTTTGCAGTCATCTGCAAACCTGGTCAGCAATAGTCCTCGCATGCTTGCCTGTATCTCAGAGAAGTATATACTGAACAGGAAGGGTCCCAGGACTGAGCCCTATGGGACACCACTTGTAACTGGTTTAGAGTCAGACATGGCACCTGCGACTCTGACCATGTGTGTTCTATCCATGAGCCAGTTGGCCACCCATCTCATGACATAGGGATTAATGTTCAAGCTGGTGAGCTTATCTATGATGCCAGAGTGTGGAATGGTGTCGAAGGCCTTAGCGATGTCCAGATAGGCTGTGTGGACTACCTTTCCTTCATCTATGGCCTTGGTGACTGTTTCAAAGACGTCAACTAGGTTTAGGAGGCAGGATCTGCCTTTAACAAAGCGGAATTGGAGAGGGTCCAGTGTCTGGAGGTTCCCAATGTCTCTGTTTATGAGTTCCATAATGATTCGCTCCATAGTTTTGCAGACCAGGCTAGTCAAGCTTACAAGACGATAGCTCCCAGGTTCTGTTGTGGCACCACCTTTGTGGAGCAGGATGACTGTTGCTGTACACCATTCTTTGGGTACATAGCCTGTGGTAAGGCTGAGTCTGAACAGTGAATTTAGGTGAGGGTTTAGTTCCTTTTGGAGTTCGTGTAAGATGCAGCCTGGGACACCATCCCAATGATGCTGTGTTCTTAGTTTTGGAGAGGGCTGTTTTTACCAGTGTGTCCATGATGTCTGGGGCTCTGCATTCTTCTGGGATAGACACGGGCCCTTTTGGGGCTGGGGGGGGGGGTAAAGTTTGCACTGAACTTGTCAGCCAGGATGTTGGCAATGTCAGTTGTTTCAGTGCATTTTTTGCCATTTTGCACTAGCTCAGAGCATATCTGAGAGTTATCACCTAGATTTTTAACATAGCTAAAGAAAGCTTTGTGGCTATCTTTAGAGTCCTTGGCAATTTTTCTTTCGAAACTGACCTTAGATGATTTAATGAGGGATTGTAGTTTCTTGCTAATATTGATCAGTGATGCCTTTCCTTTTTGGGATTTAGCTCTATCATGTAGTAGTTTCCTCCTTCTGTTGTAAAGCTTATTTATGGCCGGGGACCACCAGACTGGTTTCCTTTTTGTGGAAGAGTGAGTTTTGGTTTTACTTGGGATGGCTTGATCCATGCATCCCTGTAGATGCTCACAGAATGCACGTGTAAAGGATTCTGTGGTTTGGGCAGCATTATCCTTTAGCAAGGGGGCTATGAAACTTTCCACCTCGGTCTTGAGAGGTGTGAAGTTGGCTTTTGAAAAGTTTTTCACAGTGGTTTCCTTGACTTGGGGTGGGGTCAGGATGTGGATGTCCACTGTGATTAGTTTATGATCTGATCTTACCAGCGAGAGGTTTTCCTCTTGTGTGGAGCACTGATCCCCCATGTTGGTGATGATCAGGTCCAGTATGTTGTCACCTCTTGTGAGTGTGGTGACCAGCTATTCCGGGGTGTTTGAGTTTATAAACCAGATTCCACATTACTATTATGCACATACATCTTACTCTGTTACTGTACACACTCTGGCCACAGCTTGCCAACATGGGGGTGTAAATGGGACATATGTGGCTTCTTACTATCATAAGGTTTTGGAGAGTTGCTAGTGTGCCAGCTTTTTTCTCATAGATGTGTGTCAATCAGTTGTATTTTCTGTTTGCTGCCTATACATCTGGGATCATCCCACTGATTTCCCAGGGGGACAGGTTGACAGGCAGCAAATATGGGCCACTTTACTGGACATTCTGGACACATCTGTATAGTTGTGGGGTATGAGTGTGTATGTAGACTACTACCACTGCCAGGATTCGAACCATTGCTGTGTGTGCTAAAAATTAGACAGTTCACGTCTCAGTTGCATGGGCTATTCAGATTTTGTTGTCTGCCATTTCACTGTTTTCTGTCTATGTGTCTCAGTTGTACTAAATGGCCTCTGGAGATTACACCAGTCATATAAAGGCATTCCTACACATTCTATTTATGTTGCACAGTGTAGGTAACAGTGCTTAATACAACAGTACTATTACGTGATTGCAAATCTACATTACCATATGATACCAGAGTATACACATGCAGTTAGACTTTTATTGTCAGGCTATTATGCTTTTATTTACATACAAACTATATGAGACTCTTCCTGCCATATTCTGTGGTGTATATAGTACTTACTTTAAACAATACAGGTTTCATACAATTAATTTACTAATACTTTTAGATTTATTTCCTATGACAGTACATGCAATAGTATTACTGACCTGCCTCACATCGCAACCTCTCCAGGTGACTTCTGTGGGCCTCCTGGTTCACGTCCCACCCTCTTGCAGCTGTGGAGGACATAAGAGGAATATTTAGCCATGCCTATCCATGATATACATGAGCTGGAAATTATTACACACATAGTGGAGTGATACTTGCACACAGCTGGGACAGCCCCTGCCATCCTAGCCTCTTGGATCCACTGCTCCAAGAGGTCCCCCTTACACCACTTCAGGTTGGCATAGTGATGCCTGACCTGCTGACCAGTTCGGGGTATGCCAGTGGCACTGGTAAGGTCATGGGTGAGATGGTCCCAGGCTTCTGCCTTATATTGGGAACCCTGGTACTGGCCCTGCAGCAGTCTCTGCTCATGGTCTTTGACAAGGAGTCCTGCCATGACTCTGGACTCCTGGATGCACCAGCAATGCACCCGGAAGCACACACCTTCTCCCCTTTCTGCCATTGTGCCTGCAAGG
The DNA here is from genome assembly GCF_019279795.1 of Protopterus annectens. Lineage (NCBI taxonomy): Eukaryota > Metazoa > Chordata > Ceratodontiformes > Protopteridae > Protopterus > Protopterus annectens. Next base: position 1,844,619,530 of record NC_056739.1, read on the forward strand.
GGAAGCTACAACAAGTTATGAGATGTATTCCCGCCTGTTGGGTTTAAGTAGGGCCGATTTCCCGCACTTTTCCATGATTGGCCAATTTTGAAAAGGCTAGGCTATGGGCAAACCTGCTTACCTAAGGTTGGCATTGTTTAAAGGGGTATACCACTGAGCACATTGAGTTAGATGGCCTATACATTGCTTACACCTCCTAAGCTGGCCTGTGCAATGCTTAGTGTTGCTTACATTAGACTTTGCATTATATTTTCATTTTGGCATTGATTTCTTATTCATTACATCTTATATATATATATATATATATATATATATATATATATATATATGCCTGGTATCCATGATTCATGTGTACATACACTGTATGGTGTCCTTGTGTTTTATTGGGGACTTCAACACTCTTACAATTACACCTCACATCTGGGCTTACTGCTGTACTCCAATTCACATATTTATGTTATGTAGTGGGTTATAGAACATATGACTGTATACTGATTCCTTTCACAGGTTCAGTTTGATTTTACTATAGTGAGGACTTCTTTGGTGATACCTCATTTTTCTGTACTGCTGTGATGTCTTGGTGGTTAACTACTGTGACTATAGTACATAGGGTCCTGGGTTCAAGACCTGCAAGGCTGTTTATTTTGTTGCTGGGCAGAACAAGAGCCATTGAATACAGAGTGATTAAGGCACTTTTGAGTAGTTGTAAGAAGGTTTGTGTGGGTTTGCCCAAGGGTAAGCAATGCTAATCTCCAGTTAAATATGTTTACAGAGAGTTAGCTTCAATATTGCTTAACCTGTGTGCGCATTGCTTTCCCCTGAGAAAATGGGCTTAAACTCACTTACTAGTGCTTAAATATGCTTACTACTGCTTATTGGTGCTTACACTAGCTTACTATTGCTTACTCCCGCTTACAATTGTACTGTTTTAGACAGTAATATCTAATGGTTCTTGGGAAGGTGGGGAATTTGGAAGCTGTATAGAGTTGTCATTCATTACACATTTTACCTTCCATTTGTATCCTTGATTCCTGTGTACATATACTGTATGGGCACATGTGCTTATCTGTGGACTTTTCAATGTTATGACACTGACAGCTCACATGTGCATTTAATGCAATACTTCAGTTCATAAATATATGTTATTTAGTAGGTTATGCGACTAAAATATTGGTCATAACATAATTTGCCATGGGAAATGGAATGTGCTGCACTGGGACTCGAACCAGGAATGCCTGCTCATAAAGCAAATGCTCAATCCACTACACTATTACTATATTGCTTCATTTGCATATATCTTCCTTATTGTCCTCTTTAGCCATTTAAGCTGTATTAGCAGTAGCTAAGCAATGGGTACACCTGCGTACCTATGGTTAGCTGTAATCAGATTTATAATAAAAAAAATAGGTCTGTTTATTTGATTTGTATTTACTATTGCTGTTGTACACGTGGGGGAATGTTGCTGGGAATATGCGCACACCTGTGAGCAGTCTCACTCATTCATTTGGTCTTTCTGCTGTTCTTCATTGCGGGGTTGTGTATATTCTGAAAGCTCTGCTGTCAGACATGCCCCCTGCACTTTTACATGCTCTGTGCAAGATTAGGAGCTTGGGCAGCGCGCCTTCATTAATATGCATGGCACGCTGCCATCCTGCTCCTAAACGGCCACTTCCATACAGGACTAAGCTAGTCCTGCACAGAAGATTAGTAAATCCAGGGGTTAGTTTTTTATGCACACTAATGCACATGGATGAATATTTATTAGATATTACTAGGCAGATGTGTTTTTATATGTATAGTGTTCTAGTTTAATTATGTTTATGGTTAGATAGCTGTGTGTTTTTTCTTGATTTTAGTTCTTGTCACAGAACTGATGAAGGCTTCACTGCATTAGTTAGCTGAAAGTGATTTTAGTTCAAAATCCTTTTATGTATATCTTTTTATGTATATGTTATGCTTTTCTTAATACGTGATCTTGAAACGTAATTTGCAAATAGGTAGTGTTTTCCTTAACTAGGATATAGTTTGATCTAATCAGTAGTAATGTGTGGGGGTGGGTACTTACTGTTCTAAAATGCACTTTTACTGCCCTGTTTATATTGTTTGCCATGAATAGACTGGTTTAAAATTAAATTATAATTATATTTTCCACACCTACTTCTAAGTATATAAAAGCAGACGTGTTTAATATTGTTAAAATATTTCTGATTTTTTTGTTACTGAGGATCACTTGTCTGTGACGAATAAAGGCTTGTTACTTTGGAACACTACCTGGGTTTCATGATTTTTAGAAATTATTGTGAGTGAGATCATCAACAAAATTTTAAGACCACTAGTTTCTCTATTTTTTTTTTTTTTCCTCAACACATGTGGTGGCGAGGTTGGAACTAGACAGATTCTTGTGCTTGTTCATTTTTTTTCTACTTGAAAATATTATAACCACTTAAAAGTAGACAGTTTTAAAACAGGTTTGCATAGCAATATAAGGAAATTGGTATTGTGAAGTGATGTGAGGTACTCTTATAAACTAGTAATTATAGTAGACATTGATTAGTCAATAACACAATGATTAAATCTGCACTGTCTGCTTGTAAGTATAACATTTTATCACAGAATGTGCCATCTTCTGTGAAACAAAATGTATAGCATAATATGTTGCTTCATAGGTGTGTGGGGGCGTCATGCTGCTATGTTCTCTGATGCTGAACATAATGACAGTGATACAACTGTAAGAACTGAAAAGCATGCTACAAATGAAGTTGTCCCTAAGGAGTGTGATAAAAGGACAGACTGAATGTCTGAGCCAGCATTATGTCATTGTATTGCAACTAAGTCCATACAGTGTGCTGAATTTCTAGAGGGAATGAAGTTTAATCCATGCTAGACTCCGGAAGAATGATCACCCTTCCCAAGAGTCCCTTTTTATGTAAGCATAAAATGAATAACAAACAGAAAGTAGAGGTAATATGAATTAGTGTTGATAAAAAAGAATATCCTTTCACATGGTTATAAAAAAACTGTTTTATCCTGTATGTGTAACCCCTGATGTGACTCATGCTGTAATATTAGGAAGACATCTCCCCATTTTAAAGTATGATGGAGAATGTGGGAGACGGGGGAAGTGCATGGCAGATGATACATTTAGGAAAGGATATCAATCGGAAGACAGTGAAACTCATGCAGAAATTAGAATCAAAACCAAGAAAGAAGAGTTAGCCTAGAAGCTATAAAAGTGACTAGAATTTAGTTGTAGTTTGACAATACAATGCATCCTGTCATCAGACGATGCCCAAAGGACAGAGCAATAGAAAGCCAAAACTGTAAAGGATGTCACTACTAGGGGTGAAGATGAGTGTTAGAAATGATATAGATTCATAGGCTCATATGTGATTACTAGCCTAATGACCTTCAGGAACATTTTTAAGCCTAGCCATGCGTCCCAAATGTATTTGACATGTTTTGATGCAATACATTTGTATTAGGGGCATATATATAACTAAGGCACAGAAGGTGAAGCATTTACAAGCTGTCAATGACTAATACAGACATAGATGTCAGACCAGGATTAAATTTCTGATTCCCCATCCACTGGTCCAAGTTGCACTTGAATAGGTGCAGGGAAGAACTCCGCTTCACATTGATGGGAAGCTTGTTCCAGACAGGGTAATCTCTGTGACACATATCTGTCCCTCCAACATGTCGTATTTCTGTTGCAGATGAAGTTTAGGCCCCTAGATCAGGTATTTCTATGTTATTTCTTTTGCAGATGTACAAATTGAGGCCACTCAGAGCTGGAACAGAAGATGCTTTGTAGGCCAGGCATAGATCATCTCTCAGCAGTCTGTAGGAGATGGAGATTTGAGGCAGTCTTTGAAGGACCTGTTGTTTACACCCTGTATTATTTTTGTGAGGAACCACTGTGGATGCACTAGTTATTGCATATACCTGGTCAGGTACATTCCAAAAGGGGCAGTATACTCAACAACTGGTCAAATGAGAGCTGAGTACAACAGAACAATGACATTTTTGGACCTAGATGCCATACACTTGCTTATAAGTTGCACAATTTAGAATTATTTCCTTATGCAGTAGACAAGTGGCAGTCAAATGCCAAGTCACTGTCTAATGCATTCCCAAATCCCTGACAAGTGGGTCTACTCTTAATGGTATATTATCAATGCAGTAATTTTCAGGGGTGGCCACCTTCCAAAACATGCTTCTATACATTTCTCAGCATTGAGTTTTCAAAGACATTATTTGGCATTATTTTTTAGTCTGTGTCAGACCTTCTTGGAGAGTCATTGTCTATGTGCATTCCCAAATCCCTGTCAACTGGGTCTACTCATAGGGGTATGTTATCACTGTAATCATTTCCAGGGATGTACATCTTTCCAAAAAATACTATTATGAACTTCTTGGTATTGAGTTTTAGATCATTGTTCTGGCAACAGTTATTAGTCAATGTCAAACCTTCTTGGGGGTATTTGTTTCTTTGGAGTATTCTGTGACTGTGCCCACTTTGCAATCATCTATGAACTTGGTCAGGCTGAGACCTTTGGTGTCAGTCTTAACTTCAGAAAGGTAGATGCCAAAAAGGAATGGTCCCAGCACCGAACCCTGAGGGACTCCATAGTCTTTTTATGGAGGCAGGCTCCCCTATACTGGCTTCTTGGTTCATATCTCTGAGCCAGCTGGCTTTCCATTTGGTGCTGTAGGGATTTATACCTAATTTATTGAGTTTGTTTACAAGGCCCAAGTGGGGATTGGGCTGAACACCTTGGTCAGGTCAAGGCAGACAATATGCACCATTTTGCCATTGTCGTTTGCTTTGGTGACCTTTTCAAAGAAGTCCACCAGGGTAAGTAGGCATGATGAATCCAGACTGGGTTGGATCCAGTGGCTGAAGGTTTCCTATGTTATTACTTGTATATGTATAATAAAACTTTCCATAACTTTACATACAAGACTAGTTTGATGGTCCATCCTTGTGCAGAAGGATAACACTTGCAGTCCTCCTTTAACTGGAATGAAGCCTGTTTTGATGCCACAGGTTAAAAAGACATTCTAATGAGCCTGGTAGCTCATGATTTATGCTATTAAGTAGGTATCCTGGTATATTATCAGGGCTCATTGAAGCACATTTCTTGACCTTAGAGGGTGCATTTAGGACCTGTTCCCCAATGATAGTTAGGGTAGTAATGGTATAGAGCATTTCTTAAGATGTGGATGAGGAGGAACCAAGTTAATTTGGAGCTTAATATATCAGCCAGTAGATTTTCTATATCATCTGGTTCAGTATAGGTGGCTCCATTTACAATTAGATCAGCACATTGTTGTGTATTACCTTTGAGGTTGCAAACATAGCTGAAGAATGACTTGTGATTGCCCTTTCCTGGCAGGCAATTTTTTTCCTTACATTTGGCTTGAGTTGCTTATTTAGTTTCAAGAGGAAGTTCTTACCCTGCAGGGCATTGTACTTCCCATTTTCAGCCTTGATTTTTTCCTTTTGTTAAACAACCTATTGCTGTTGAGATTTCACCAGGCTGTCTTGTTTTTTTCATTTTTTTTTCCTGTGTTTATTATTTTGGGTGGACAGCTCCCTCTATATAACTGTTTGCATGATTGTAAAATGTTTCTGTGAATAGTTCCACACAGGCAGTGGTGTACACTCATTGGGAAGTCTTGAAATGTAGCCAGTGTGCCACCTAATAGTAAGACATTTGCCTTGGAATAATTCCTAAAAGGTTAGCTGGTGCCCCAAGTTTTATTGTTATTTTTTAGGAGAGACGAGGATGTTGGTGCTGCTAGGGGATATACAGACTAACTGATCCAGGGTGTTTGTGCTGACAAAGTCCATGTCTGGGCCTGCAAGTTTGGGATTACATATGTGACTATGTGAGTTATTGCCATGTGTGTCAAGGAGAATAGGGCAGTGCATATATAACATATGGCAGCATAGTTTGCTGGAGTTTTGTAAATAGTTTTGTAACTAATTTTCTGTCGTTTGAAATCACACTGACTTGTACAGATGCTTATGTTAAAAAAGTATCAACAGTGGTACTATAACTATTTAAATGTTTATGTTTAAACTAAGAATTCTATATTCTGGGGCCTCTGAGCACCCCAGGTTCCTCAGGAAAGAAGAATATCCTGGTAGTACTAGATTATGCTACTAGATACCTTGAGGTGGTGGCTCTGTCCTCCATCGAGGCAGAGAAGGTGGCAAATGTTTTGTTAGAGATTTTCAGAGGGTAGGTTTCCCAACAGAAATATTATCTGACAGAGGTGCCAATTTTATGTCAGACCTGCTGGCTTGTCTGTGGAAGCACTGTGGGATAGAAGCACCTAAAGACCACCCCTACCATCCTCAGACTAATGGTCTTGTTGAGTAGTTAAACTCTCCACTAAAGACCATGTTACGGGCATTTGCAGACCAGTTTAAGAAAGAGTGGTACAAATATTTGCCCCATCTATTGTCTGCATACAAAAAGGTACCCCAGGAATCCACAGGGTTTTCACCCTTTGAGTTGCTGTATGGCTATAGGGTGAGGGGGCCTTTAGATTTTATTCATGATGAATGGGAGAGTAAGTGTGAATTCCACAAGGAGTCTTTTGTGGCATATGTTCTAAACCTCAGGACAAGGTTTAGGGAGCTTGTAGGCTTAGCCCAGGAGAACCTGGCAGGAGCCCAACAGCAGAAACAGTTCTGATATGACAGGAATGCTCGAGCCCGAGAGTATGCTGTGGGACACCAGGTTATGGTGCTCCTTCCTGTCAGACACAATAAGCTGCAGGCAGCTTGGGAGGGACCCTTTGAAGTGGTAAGGAATTTCAGTAATGTTAATTACATGGTAAACCTGCTAGGCTGGAGGCAGGGCCACAAGCTGTACTATGATAACATAATGAAGCCTCAAAATGTCAGGGAGGTACTGAGCAGACTGAAAAGAGCAGGACTGACCATTAATCTCAGTAAGTGTCAGGTGGGTATGGCAGAGGTCTCCTACCTGTGACATAGAGTGGGGAGTGGTAAGGTTAGGCATAAAAAAAATACAAAGCAAATACCTCACAGGTAAAAGTTCACCTACCACAAAAAAAAAATGAATACAAATGTAAGCCAACCACCACAGTAATAAAAAGAAAAAAAGTTTAATGGTAAGCACTTTCACTGGGCTACCACTTCTTCAGACCAAATAAATCATCAAAGGCACAATCAGTATAAATACAGATATATCAACCAATAAAAAGCAACACTAAAAATAAACCAATAAAACAAAAGAAGAACTAAATCAATTAATGAACTGCCACCTCCACTTCAAAACAGGTTTCAGGGATAGACTATAATTTAAACCAGGCATCCTATGTGCTTGGAGGCCTACAATCTATTTGAGTTCCACTCTGTCAATGTAATTATTAAAATCACTACCCCCTTATGTTCAATTAAGCCAACTGTAGAACCCTAAAACTAAACTTACTATGTCCCGAACAAGAAGAAATGTGGCTTGCTAGTGCATTGATTAATACAATATTACAAATGTTGCTGGTATGTTCCAAAATACGTTCCCTACGTTGGTGTGTGGTCTTGCCCACATAAAAACAGGAACACTTGCAACAGGTAGCCAGATATATTAAATTACTACTCTTACTGCGGTGGTGGTGCTGTGGTAGCATTGTTGCCTCATAGCAAGACGTTGTCCCGTTCGATTCTCAGCTAGAGCGTTTTCTGTGTGGAGGCATACGTGAATGGGGCGTGCCTTCATTGAAGGTTGTGCATCAGGGCTGGTAACCCAGTATGTAAAAATCCACTACCAATCATTAGCGAACCGGAGTTCCACTATGGCGACCCCTAACCAGGAAAAGCAGAAAGACACAAACAAACACATAGCAAAAATCCTAGGTGAAAAAACAGTCCAGACACAGTAAGCAAATAAAACAACACACTCTGCAACTATGGCAAAAAAAATCTTCCCTTCTTACCATGTATAGTACTATCAGCAGATGCCACCTGGGAGGGACCATAACATAACGTCCTTTTCAGGGACAGATTATTTCTAAAAATAAACTGTGGTTCTCTCCCAATCAAGTTCATAATCTTGTCATCAGCTAAAGAAAATTGGTCAGTTTTTCCTTATAACTTCACAAAATTGTCGAACATTGTTAGAATAGGTAAACATCAACTTGGGAGGGCCATTCAAATGCCTAAGTGCAACAGATGCATCTCTCCTACTGTAATTGGAAAAATAAGGTGCTCCTCTACCACTCCTACAGTCGCAAACATCCTTAAAGGATGCAGTTATCTAATCCTTTGAATAGTCTCTTCCCACAAAATCAGCACATATACTGATTGTGTTTCTGATGTTTTATTTGGTCTGAAGAAGCAGTAGCCCCATGGAAGCGCTCACTATTAAACTTTTTTTTTTTCTTTTTATTGCTGTGGTGGATCACTTTTCTATTCATATTGAGTGGTAGGATTAGGCCACAAATTGACAAAGTGGAAGCTATTCAGGTGTAGCCTGCCCCTGTTACCAAAAAGCAGATGAAGACATTCTTAGGGACGGCAGGGTACTGAAGTTCATTCCCAATTATAGTACAATAGCTGCTCCCCTCACAGACTTGACAAGGAAAAACAGGCCGAATAAGGTAGTGTGGACCCCAGCCTGCAAGCAGGCATTCCAAAAGCTTAAAAGGGCTTTGGGAAGACCCCCTGTGTTAGCCAGTCTAGACTTCACCAATGCCAATGCATAGGGACTCTCAAGACAGGGTATAGGTTAATGTGTTCCCTAATATGCCCACTTCTCTCAAGCAACTTTTTTTCAGGGTCACTTGAAAAACTAGCTTGAGTCTTCAAAGGGGGAAGAGATGTGGCAATGTGAGTTATCACCATCTGTGTCAGAGGATTAGGGCAGTGCATGTGTAACATATGCCAGCATAGTTAGCTGGAATTTTGTAAATAGTTTTGTAAATAATTTTCTGTCATTTGATTATGACATTGACTTGTACAGATGCTTATGTTAAAAATGTATCAGCAGTGTTATTATAATTGATGAAATGTTTATGTTTAAACAAATAATTCTATAATTTTCAAATATTGCAACAGATCTTAGAAAAGCTCCGAATCTGTACTCTACCAGAGTCATGTGATCAAATGTGATGTCATTCTGTAGCCAGCAATGAGGGAATGGAACTCACAGATCATCTTGCTTTGTTTTTTTTTTTTTTTTTTGGAACCTGATATAAAAATCTATGACAGTTATCATGGTCAGTTCAATTTAGGGGAAGATCATCACCTTGCTTGTGGAAGTAAACAACTCAGCATCCAGTCTTACCTTGCTGTAAGTTAGATAGGGATCAGTTCTTCTTTAGATAGTCAGGAATTACAGTGAGATTTTATTTTTATTTTATTTATTTATTTTACATATGTTAACCGGGATGGTCCGGCTGGATATGTGTCCATTTTCAGCGGAGTCCCGGGGAGAAAAGCTCTAAATTACATATACAAATTACAAATACTAAGAGCGTAGCACTTAAGTTATAGGCATTACAAAATAGATAATCCAATAACTGAGGTTACATACAAGCTGATTGTAGACATAGTACATACATCCATCCATGAGGCCTGTGGCATACTTTTCAATTAAAAGTAATAGTTAAAGATAACATACTATCTTGGGTTTAAGAAATTTTATTTACACAAACAATACCTAGACTAGCTAATATAAAGGATCTCATTGGTTAAATGAGGAGGGATGGATGGGCAGGGACATTTATTAAAAGTGAGGTGGGGGGATGTGTGGGGTCCTAGTCTGGGTTGGTACAGGGACATATCCAGTGTGATTTGAGGTGGCTTTTAAGTTTGTGTTTAAATATAGTTGGTGAAGACTCTAGGGTAATGTCAGCTGGTAGTGAGTTCCAATTTTTAGCGACAGAGTTGGCAAAAAGGGAGTCGCCTGCAGCATGGTTGGATTTGATCGTAAGTACTAGGAGTTTGGTGGATGAGCGGAGTGTTCGATTGTTGCTGTAGGGGCAGATTATGTTTCTTAGGGCTGGGGTAGTGTCCGGATGGTGGAGGATTTTATGGGCAACTTTAAGCTGGTTGAGCTGTAGGAGGTTGGGTAGTTCCAGCCAGCCCAGGAGATTCAGGTTCTGGCAGTGGTGGGTACGGTAGGGTGAGCCAGTTGCAAATCTGGCAATGTGGTTGTAGCATGATGACAGTTTTTTAAGATCGGTTTTATTCAGGTGGGAGAAGAGAGGGGAGGCATAGAGAAGGGTAGATAGGAGATGGGAGTGGGCAATTGCAATTCTAGCTTACGGGGTGAGGAATGATTTGATCCTGTAGAGACTACCGAATTTTTTATTGGTAGTTTTTATAGTTTGATTGATGTGTGCATCAAACCTGAGGTTGTTGTCGATCGTGACACCCAACAGTTTAGTCTGGGTTGCTGGGGAGATGATGGTACCATTATTAGCTGTTATGTTGAACAGTGGTGAGGTGGTCCTATATGTTGGGGTGAAGATAAGTAACTTAGTTTTGTTGGGATTTAGTATTAGGCATTGGTTTAGTGGCCAATTTTCAACCTTGTTGAAGGTGCTTTGGGTTATTGTGGTAAGTTTTGCTGGGGTGGAGGCAGAGCAGATCAAGGTCGAGTCATCTGCATATTGAATGCATGTAGCCTCTGGTATGACTGTGCTAAGTTCATTTATAAAGATGGAGAAAAGAAGGGGACCTAGTATTGAGCCCTGGGGGACTCCGAGTCTGATGGAGAGGTGTGAGGAGAGTTTTCTCTGCCACAGTACAGCCTGTTGCCTGCCTTGTAGGTAGGACTCAAACCATTGGAGGGCCTGTTTTTTTAAGTTGTAGGCCTCCAGGCTGTTCATTAGCATTTTGTGATCCACCGTGTCAAAGGCCTTGGACAGGTCTAGAAAGAGAGCAGAGGACAATTTGTTATTGTTACGATTGTGGTTTATAGTGTTTGAGAAAGAGAGGAGGGCTGATGTGGTGCTGTGATTAGGCCTAAAGCCATGTTGCGAGTTGGATAGAAGTTTGTTCTGTGTGAAATATTTCATGAGTTGAATTTGAACACACTTCTCCATGATCTTAGCTAGTGGTGACAAAATGGCTATGGGCCTGTAGTTAGACAGTTCAGTGGAACTGCCCCCTTTGTGAAGTGGTATGACATGTGAGATTTTCCATATGTCAAGGATTATGGCTTCTGATATGGATTGGTTAATAAGGACAGAGATTGGGTATGCAATTGCATCTGCAATCTTTTGTAAGTAGTCAGCTGGGCGGAGGTCAGCAGCCAGGGTGGCGGGACTTAGTTTCCTAAGTAGGGTCTTAATGAGTTGAGTGGGGTCTGGTTGGAGACTGAAGGAAGTTATAGCTTTGGAATTGGTTGTGTTTGGATTAGAACCAGTGGGTGTGAGTTGGTTTGCTAAAGTTTGGATGGTTTCAGTGAAGAAGGTATTAAAGGAGTTGGCAATGTCTTCTGGGGGATTTTGATTAGTGGCAGATGGGTTTGGGGTGGTGGTTTGTCCTGGGTGGAGGAGTTGGTTTATCCCCGTCCAAAATTTCTGAGGTTTAGATTTGTGATCTGAGGTTTAGATAGGTGGTAGTAGTATTTCTTTTTATCTATAGTTACAGATTTTTTTGCATCATTTCTTAGTTGCCTAAATAATAGTTGGTCAGGTAGGGTTTTAGTAGTCTGGTAGGTGTCCTATGCTTTATTTCTTAATGCAAATTTGGCCCTAGTTTCTTTAGTGAGCCAAGGTGCAGTATTGACCTTGGTTCTACTAGTACAACTGGGGGCATGAAGGTCGAGAATAGCCAGGAATCTGGAGTTGAAGTAAATGACTGCTTCATCTAGCGGGAGGCTTTTTGGGGTAGACCAGTTGCATGCCTTTAGTTCATTGTTAAATTTTTGGGGGTCAACGTTTTTGTTGCTTCTTATAGTTCTATAGGTGGGTTGATGATGGTAGTTAATCTTAAGCTTGAGTATATATGTGAGGCAGTGATCACTTAGATCATCTGGTACGGTGCCTGTCGTATACAGATGTGGAGAGTTATTGATGAGTATCCAGTCCAGGGTACTAGGTTTGTCTTGTGATTTGCTTAGCCTAGTGGGTAAGGTTATGGTTTGGGTAAATCCTTGGAGGTTTACATGGGTTGTTGGGGATTGAGAGGAGCAGACTTTCCAGTCAATGTTGAAGTCCCCAAGGATTATGGTTTCCTGCGGCTGGTTGTTGTTGAGCCAGGTTAGGAACTCCTCAAGGGTGTCTGTGTTCTTCCCTGGGGGAATGTAGACACAGACAAAGTTTATGCTTTGATGGTTGTTAATATGTAGCTTTGTGATAATGATTTCAGCGTTGTTGAATAGGGGGGGTTGTAGGTTGGCTATGGCAACAGATAAGGTGGACTTGTAGAGTATTGCTACCCCTCCGCTCTTTTTTTGGGTGTGATCAAGTCTATGCATGTTGTACCCAGGTGGCAGGACTTCATTGTCCTTAATGGCAGGTTTTAGCCATGTTTCTGTGAGGCAGAGTATATCAGGTGAATATACTGCCAGGAGGGAATGTAGGTGCTGGATTTTGTTATTTATGCTCCTGATGTTCAGATGGCAGGCCAGCAGGGTGTCTGGGGGTCTATGTGAGGGGTCTATATTGGTTGGGGAGTTGGTGGAGAGAATAGAGATAGTAGTAGTGGTTGGACCTGGGTTTGGGTGGATGTCACCATCCATGGTGAGGTTGTTGTTTAGCCTAGTTATGAGTTTCCAGATCCTGAGTAGAGTACTATGATAGTACCTTGGTTTGGAGAAGATGTATTTAGGCCTGATAGGGACATAATTGGGTGAGGTAAGAATCTGTGAGGGGAGAAGTTGAAGAATGTTGCATGTAAGTGAAGGAATTGAGGTCAAGAATCTGGGGTAGTGAAAGCCAAAGTATTCCGTGTTCTCATAGGAGGAGAGTAGATATGGGATGATTAGCAGGGATGGCAGAAAGGTTATCAATAAAGTTGTGTAGATAGACATAGCAGTTAGGTTAAGATTTGGTACTAGTATGAGAGTAGTGGAGGGGAGGGAGACTAGTATTGGCAGATGGGGTAGGTTGAGGTTGTAGTACAGGTTGTAGGTGATTGGTTGTAGAGGGGTTGGGAGTGGCCAGGGAGATATAAATTAAGTAATAGTAGGGGAGGGTGAGATTTGGGGGCAGGGTGGGGTGCGAAGCGAGCCCAAGCGAAGCAAAGGCGAGCGGAGCGGGGCTTAACCAGTTTTCCAATTTGCCAGTGATTAGAGGTTGCAAGGTGAGTGTACTATTACTTCCACTAGGTCTTTTAGGCAAGTTTTAAGTTCTAAATTAGCTTTAGTTTTAGTTTTAGTTTAGATTAGCTAAGTATTTGTTTCTGCATTTGCTTGAATCTGCCCAACTGTATTATTTTTATTTTCCTGTAATTGAAACTCTGTTGTTTATTGCACTTAAATATTTAATATTTCATGTTTTCTCTTTTATTTATTATTAAATATTTTTATACCTTTTATTGTGGCTGGTCTTTTACAGATTTCTTTTAACATCTTGACAGTACTTGTGTTTATTCTAGTGATGGCTTGGCCACTCTAAAAAGCCTTGCAGCTTGGGTTATACTCTACCATTTATGTTAATATTGATTTTACTCAGTACAATTGAATACCCTTGTAAGAGCCTGGCATTTACTGGCTGGTGGCAGCATTGTTACCTTATTGTCTGGGCATAAGGGGGCACAGCTAGTAAAACTGTGCCAGCCTATCCCAGGAGTGTGTGTGTGTGTGTGTGTGTGTGTGTGTGTGTGTGTGTGTGTGTGTGTGTGTGTGTGTGTGTGTGTGTGTGTGTGTGAAAATCAAATACCCAGGTGTGGGTGTGTCAGTCACTTGGAACTTCTCTTGGGGGAAATTGTGCTTGATGGATAGAGCTGTATTTGAAATTACTGTGTAAATCCATCCTTGTTTTAATGACGGTCTCTCACTGGTGTCAGTGGTAAGGATTAAGGTTCCTTGATCATTGCCTCAGGTAAACAGGTCCATCACAACATATACCAGTTTACAGTTGGTCGATGATTTCACCCATGGATATGGTGTTGCATTGATTGGAGAGTGATTCCAGTTCATTTAAGTAAATAGCATGGATTTCCTGGGTCATAGAGGGGAACCTGTAAATTGCAGTGATATGGTATGGAACTTTACCAATGCAGATCTGAATCTGGATAGGTCCAAGTGTGTAATACTGTTTGAACAGCCTTGGGGTGTGTTTATTTTTGATGTAAATTGAGACACCTCCACCTTTTGCCTCTTCCTATACAGTAACTGATCTAAGTGTATGGAAGGCATTGTAGCACTGCACTGCCTGGGTGCCTGTCTGAGGATTTAAACCATGTCTCAGTAACTACATGAATGTCTACATTTTCCAAGATGAGGACAGCTTCCAGGGAGTAGACTTTTTTTGCTTAGACTCCTGGCATTGAACTGTAACATCTTTAGTTTATCGTGGGTTGGTTTTCCTATGTTGGGAGGTTTATCAGATTAGCAATGTCTACAAAAGGTACTGTTGGACAGACAAAGTTTTAGTTAATATTCAAAAGTCTGGAGGGAATAGGTGGAGCATGGTCTGTCAACTAAATCCTGCCAGGCCAACAAATGTTGTACACCCTTTGAGTGATGCTAAAAACTTAGCCTATTATTAAAGTCAATTATCTTTTGTTCATATTGTGGTGTCATCCTCAAAGAAGGTAGTATGTTGCTCAATGCTAGGCTCATGCTGACCTAGGACACACAGTCCAAGAACTCCATTGTGTCCCTCTTCATATAGCCCAGAGAGGTACATTTCCGGTAATTTACTATCAAATAGACTATGACAAAGTCAAACTGGTACTTGTGGTTCAATGACTTGATTGTTTGTATGATCTGGCAGACACTGGCCTTTATAGGAAGGTGAATGTGACCCTCTCTTTGCTCAGCATGGTAAGTGGGACATCTGTGTGTCTCACAATAAATTCTCCTATGACCAAAATATTGGGATTTGTGGTGGTCTGCCTTATAGGCTTAGAAGATGAGACTCCATAAATTGTGGCTCTATGTGTTGTGGTGGGCATTGCTTTGGTAGCTTGTTTTTAAGGCTGGTAAGGATAATTATTCTAATTACTGTGTCTAGGAGGCCTTTGTGATTTGGGTAGGATACTTTTAATAGGCAAAACATATAGGTTCATAGGTGTTTACTAAGCTAATGACCACAAGGGCCTTTTTAAGCCTAGCCATGCATCCTAAATCTCTGACGAGTTCTGATAGCCTTGATAAATGTAAGCATGGGCCTGGTAGATGAACTATTTGCAGGGTACCTGTCTGCATCAGAGACATGGGTGCCAAACCAGGGATGAATTTCCAGTTTCCCATCCAATTGTCCAAGTTGCACTTGAAGTGGATTAGGGAGGAACTCTGCTTCACATGGATGGAGACCATATGTTCCATAGACAGGGTAGTCTCTGGGATATATACCTATCTCTCAAGTAGGTCCTATTTATATCACAGGCAAGGTTTAAGTCTTTAGAATGGGTAATTCTGGTACTGTTTGTTTTGTGGATATGCAGGAGGTCCATCAGAGTGGGGTCTGACAATGCCCTGTATGCCAGGCATAGATCTCCCACCAAAAGCCTGTAGGAGACAAAATACAGGGATAAGGCCTTCAGGCGGTCTGCATAGGACATATTACTTATGCCCTGAATTCTTTTAGTGAGGAACATCTGTGGACATTCCAGTTGTTGGATATGCCTGGTTAGGTACATACCAAAGGGGGCATTGTACCCAATGATAGGTCTGATGAATGCAGAATACAGTAGAACAATGACTTCCTTGGACTTAGATGCTATTTAGACTCTTAGATGTGGGTGTATGTGTTTACCCTGTAGCATGTGTGTGCACGTGTGGTAGGTATTGTGAGGTATTGTTTGTTTCTGACAAACTGTTTTGTATTTCTCGTGGCTGTGAAAGCTTTTCCTCCAGTGATACTATGTATAGATACATCTTTCACACTCACTGTATCAGATTGTTTGAAAATTAATTCGCTGTCTGTTATGTCTGGCAGTTAGTGTAAAGATTAAGGTTGAAAGGTGCAATTCCTGCTGTACAAGGTTTGATTCCCTCAGCTCTTGTTTGTCTCCTGTGTGGCCTTCAACAAGTCACTTAACCAGACATTACTTCTGGGTTACCCCTGAAAATGGACTGTGTGTGTGTCCAGTGGGCCTTATCCAAATAGGACTATTATTATTTTTCAGAAAACATGAGATAATTTCGACATTGCCTTGGAAACCAATTTCTACCAAGCTGGATAAAACAGACAACAAGAAAATGCAAATCCATGGTTCCAGGAATTTGCACAATGTGTTTCAACAGAATAATTACCAAGAATGTTTCGAAAGAGGTTGGGAGGGTGGCCTAATGGTTAAGGTGCTTGCCTTATAAGCACAAGGTGTGGAGTTTGAGTCTCACAAGGGATAATTGGCTAGGCTTAAAATGGCTTGCAAGGGCAGTTAGCTTAGTACAAATCTATGAACCTATGAACCTATAATCTATGAACCTAAGAATAGGTTAGTTAAGGTGCTACTTAAGTAAAGCTGCAAAAAATGACAAAAAAATGAAAAACTTGAATAGTTTTCAATAGATTTGATTATGTGCTATTTAGGTAAGAATCGTAATCTTAGTCTAATCTCAAGTAGCAGTGTTTCACTTTATACAAACAAGGTGCTCATAGAGCAACTACATAATTAGAAACTCTTAGGGGTTAGTTGTATAGGGAAACTGAGATTCTAAGCACCTATGTGTATACAAGACACTACTAATCACCTCCACGTGAAGTACAAATGTGCAAACTTTATAAAGGTACAGAAAAACAGTAAATAAAATAGCCCATTGGCCAATAACAACAAGCATAATCTAAGGTTTCCTCAATAGTTCAAAGTAGAGAAGAAAACAGGATTCTACTCCTAGAGTGCAGACCTATTTTTTTTTAAGTTTTATCCTCTAAAAAGTAGTCCAAAGTTCAATAATTAATGAGGATAATCAATAATCCAAACAGCAAATACTTACGAGCAAGGTTGAAGTGCAGGACTCAACATTCAAATACAGTGACAAAATCAACAGCATTTTAAAGTAGTTAAAAGTTCTAAAACTCTGTAAATAATACACATATAAAAACAGCACAAGTATATACCACACAAAGTGTAAAACAGCAGTTTGGAGTACTTACCTAGCTGTGAATGGACCTGAAGCAGATAACGGATTCGTCGGCAGCTCTTAGCAGTCAATGGCATGGTCACCAAGCATTGGCAAGCTCTATACTAATGAGCCAAGCATCTAGCAAATGCAATGACTTTATATAAGCAGAACAAAACAATAAACAAGCAAAGTAGTCCACTGGCCATTCAAAAAGAGCACACTCTAATGTTTTCTCAGTGTTGTAAAGCATAGAAGAAACCAGGCTACACTCAACTCTCACTGCAATTAAACTAGCATTTCTAATTTTAAACCACTAAAAAAGAAGTGCAAAGTGCAGCAATTAATCAGGTCAATTGGTAATCCAAGCAGCAAGCACTTAGAAATAAGCCCGAAGTGAGAACTCAACATTTAAATGCAGTGGCAAAAGCAACAACACACTAAAATAGTTAAAGGAGAACCACACCCACAGACTGAAAAAAACATGTTATTTCATTATGTCTTGATCTTTCCTACATTTTAACACCACTTTTAGACTCTATATACTTTTTTTGTATTTTAAATGCAATTCCAGAGTCTGCCCACATGGGGGCCAGCATCCTGATTTTTTTTAGTCTACTTCTAGGGATCCCACAATCCAGTGTTTGCCTTTAAAATATTACATCATAGCCTCTAAGCTCTTCATAGGTTCATAGGTTCATAGGTTCATACTAGGCTACCTGCCCTAGGGCATTTATAAGCCTAGCCAGAGTGTGTGTGGCTTTCACCACCCCTTAGGATGAGAATACTATACCCATTAGTTTGCTGTGCCTCTGTCCAGCAGTGATACAGAGATGATTCCCGGGGTAAACCTACGATCTCCCATCCACTCGTCAAGATTTCTCTTGAACAGAGTCAGTGAGGGGCTCTGCCTCACATGGACTGGGATTCTGTTCCATAGTGTAGGGAGTCTCTGGGTGATGAATCTGTCCCTCCAGCACGTCCTATTTATATCCGTGTTGAGGTTTAAGTCTCTTGCTCTCGTGGCTCTGGTGGATTTGGATATTTTGAGGTGGAGCATGTCCATTAATTCCGGGTTGGACATGGCCTTTATAGGTTCATAGGTTCATAGGTTCATACTAGGCTTTCTGCCCAAGGGCATTTATAAGCCTAGCCCATAGTTATGTGGCTTTCGCCACCCCTTTAGTTTGAATAAAAACTATGCCTATCATTTTGCTGTGCCTCTGTCAAGCAGTGACGCTGAAGTAATCCCTGGGGTATATCTGCAATCTCCCATCCATTGGTCAAGATTCCTCTTGAACAAGACCAGAGAGGTGCTCTGCCTCACATGTACCGGGATTTTGTTCCACAGCATAGGGAGTCTCTGGGTGATGAATCTGTCCCTCCAGCACGTTCTATTTATAACCGTGTCAAGGTTTAAGTCTCCCGCCTTGTGGTTCTGAGGGATCTAGATTTTTGAGGTGAAGCATATTCATCAAATCTGGGTTTGACATGGCCTTATATGTCAGGCACAGGTCACCTCTGAGCAAGCGGTATGAGACTGAATAGAGCTGGAGTTCTTTCAGTCGGGCAGCATAAGACATATTTTTGAGACCCTTTATCCTTTTGGTGAGGAACTTTTGGGGCCTTTCAAGCTGCAGCAGGTGTCTGGTCAGATACATTCGAACGGGCATTGTACTCAATCATAGGTCTAATAAGTGATGAGTACAGGGGACGATGACCTCCCTTGATCTAGATGTGAATCCCTTCATGATCAGGTGGGTGATATAGAAGGTTTTCCTAACTACTTTAGCAACATGAGTGTCAAACGAAGGCTACTGTCAACCTGGGTCCCCAGATCTCTGATGACTTTTTCTGTGCTCAGTGGATTGCCACCTATATGGTAGCTAGGGGTAGCCTTGTTTTTCCCAAAGGGTATGACTATGCATTTTTGGCGTTTAACTTCAGGCCATGGCTCTGGCACCAGTTATCCATTTCTGTGAGGCCCTTCTGGAGGATATCTGTGTCAGATGTGTTTTCGACTATGGCCAGTTTGCAGTCATCTGCAAACTTTGTCAGCCATAACCCTCCTGTGTTTGCTTGTACTTCAGAAAAGTAGATGCCGAACAAGAGTGGACCCAGGACTGAGCCCTGTGGGACACCACTTGTGACAGGCTTTGAGTCTGACATGGCTCCAGCAACTCTGACCCTGTGGGTTCTGTCACTTAGCCAGTTTGCAACCCATCTTGTGATGTATGGGTTTACATTCAAGCTGATGAGTTTTTCGATGATACCTGAGTGGGGTATTGTGTCAAGGCCTTTGCCAGGTCGAGGTAGGCTGTATGGACTGCCTTTCCCTCATCAATGGCCTTGGTGACTGTCTCGAAAAAGTCAACCAAGTTTAAGAGGCAGGATCTGCCTGTGACAAAGCCAAACTGAGTTGGATCCAAAGTCTGCAAGTTCCCTATGTCTTTATTTATGAGTTCCATTATGATCCTCTCCATGGCTTTGCAGATAAGGCTTGTCAAGCTAATGGGGCGGTAATTTCCAGGGTCTGTGGAGGCACCGCCTTATGAAGTGGGACCACAGTCGCCGCGCCACTCCTTGGGTACGTATCCTGAGGTGAGGCTAAGATTAAACAGCTGTCCTAACTGTGGGTTTAATTCCTCATTGAGTTCATGAAGCACACAGCCGGGGACACCATCCGTCCCATGGATGCTGTGTTTTTGCCTTAGTGAGGGCAGTTCTCACCTGGGCGTTGGAGATGTTTGGGGGCTACAATCCTCTGGAATAGATATCTCTCCTTTTGGGGGAGGGGAGAAGTTTGCACTGAACCTGTCAGCCAGTATGTTGGCAATGTGTGTAGGTTCAGTAATTTTCACATCATTTTGAACTAATTCTGAGCATATCTGGGAGTTTCCTCCTAGGTTTCTAACATAGCTAAAGAAGGCCTTATGATTCTCTTTAGAGTCCTTGGCGATTTTTCTCTCAAAATTTGCCTTGGATGATTTTATGAGAGCTCTTAGTTTTTACTTATAATGATCAAAGGTGTCTTACCTTTCAAGGATTTTGCTCTATCTTGTAGTAGCTTCCTCCTTTGTTGTAGAGCTTGTTTATGGCTGGGGTCCACCAGACTGGACGCTTGCCTTTGGTACAGAGAGTCTTAGTTTTGTTTGGGATTGCCTGATCCATGCAGTCCTGTAGGTGCTGGTAGAAGGCATTTGTAAGTGATTCAGCGGTTTGAGTAATGTTTACCACTGGCTCAGGGGCCTTAAAGGAGACCACACTAGTTTTTAGAAGTGTGAAATCGGCTTTTGAGAAGTTTTTCACTGTGGTCTTTTTGTTTCAGGTGGGGGGATGAGGACCTCCAGCGAGATTAGTTTATGATCTGATCTCACCAGTGAGGGGTATACTTCCGGTGTTGAACATTTTGATCCCATGTTCGTGATGATGAGATCAAGTATGTTTTCTCCTCTTGTGGGGATGGTGACTAGTTGTTCCATGGCATTTGAGTTTATGAACCCAGGAATCTTTGGGTTAGAGTGTTCGGGCTTGAGTAGTGTTCCCAGTCTATATTAGGGTAGTTAAAGTCACCTAGTATGATGGTGTTTGGAGATACATTTATCCCTCCAATGTTTTCAGGAAGGCCATGTGAGGTTCCTGAGTTTGAGAGGGTGGCCTGTAACATGCTACAAATTGCAGAGCAGTCTTGCCTATGGTTAATTGCACCTGGATGGTCTCCGATGCATCATGCGTTGCCACCAACCTTGAGGTGTGGGTGTCCTTTATGAATATGGACACCCCTCCTTTCTTGGTGTTGTCCGGATTTTGGGGCCGAACGCATGATATGAGGTGAAACCTGTTAGTGCTGGGGTGCTCTCAGGAGCCTTGAACCAGGTTTCTGTCACAGCACAGACATCGATGTTCTCCATATTGAGAAGGGCCTCGAGTGCGTGCATCTTGAGATTGAGACTTCTGGCATTGAGCAGCATTACCCTTAGTTTTTCCTTTTTGGTGTTCTAGGGTGGTAGGTTTAGAATTTGAGCCTTGCCTAAAAAGGCACTATGGGGGTGGCAAGAGCCTTTGCCAATATCCGGAAGCCCAGGGTGACAGGTGCAAGCCGCCCTTGCGCAGCGTGGCTTGTCCAGCATGTCATCCCAGGCAGACAGACATTGATCCCCTTTGAATGACACCAGAATTTAAGCCAATTATTAAAGCTGATCATCTTATCACTGTATTGTGGCATCATTCTAGGTGAAGGTAGGATACTGCTCAAGGTCAGGGTCATACCTGCCTGGGCTACATAATCAGAGAGCTCCTCGATGTCCCTTTCATGTAGTCCAGGAGGTACGCCTCAGGTCGTTGACACCAGCGTGGACAATGACTGAGTCGTACTTGTACCTGCTGTTGAGAGACCTGAGTGCTTGCGTTATGTGGCGGATTCTAGCGCCTGACAGGCAGCTTACTGTGACCTTCTCTTTACTCAGTCTGGTGAGCGGGACGGCAGTGTGTCTGACTATGGAATCACCAATGACAAGTGTGTCTGGCATTTTGTTTGGCCTTAAGGGCTGTGACTGTTTGACACTCTGACTGTGTGGTCTATGTGTTGCATGTGTTGGGTCGTGAGGTGGTAGTTGTTTGGGTGTCTGCTTTGGTGGCCTCTGCTGTTTTGGTAAATTTTGATCAGAGCCTCCAGTATGTCTTTGTGTGAGTATGTGTATGATTTGAAGTTGTGATGGTACCATGTGTGACTGGGTATGTATTGTGTGTGGTTACCTTCTCCTCCTGTCTGGTCTTGCCAGTCCTATGTTGAGAGAGCTCAGCCTCCAGTTTGGCCGTATAGTTGCATCTCTGCATGTATTTGTGTTTTGTGGGAGAAGGAGAGGATTGTCTGTGTACATGAGGCAGTTGTAACATTGCCTCAATATTCCCAGGTTCACCAGTTGAGCTGGAGAGGACACTAGCAACTGATCCTCGACATACTAGAAGTAGTAGATAAAGAGACTTTCAAAGGACTCGGGAAGTGGGTTTTAGGCTGGTGGGGTACTATCTATAATAAGAGTGCTTTATCAAGGTGCAAGTACTGTAGGAGTAAGTGCTAGGCTTTACAGATAGAGAATAGTCTACTTGGGAATCAAGTAGAGATGAACTTTTCAGTTATAGGATATGCTGGTTAGATCAGCAGTACAGCTCGAGGAAGGTAGTTTTAAGGAAAATTGGAAGAGTGGAATTTAGATGGCCCAAATAGTTTAACCTTGTTTAACCGCTGCTCTTGTGTGCAACAGTGGTAACTCAGTCCAGCTTACACGCGTTTAGCGTGTTTTATAGCAGGGGCTGAAGGGAGCTAGGAATTGGCCCAAACGACCAATGGACTACTAGTTTCTGGCTGAAACTTCACCAAATCAGACAAAAGGCGCTCAGTGCTTCCCACTCCCACTGGTAAGCAAAGAAACTTCCCTCCTTCCTAATAAGGCAATGGATCAGTAACAGGAACTAAAAACAAAGCCCAGGGATCAGCAACTCTGAAACTGGACTACTCTAGTTCAGTAAGGCGGAAAACAAGAGATTTTTTTGTTTTATTACAGAGACAAGGAAAAAACAGACAGTAATTGCTGTAAATCGGCTAGCGCACTTTAGTGTGTAGCCTACAGAAACAATTTGCAACAATTAGTAACTTAAAGTGCAATAAACAGTGTAAAATGCAGAAATCACTTAAAGTAGCAATAAAACAGGCGAAATGCAGTTGCTAGCTTAAATAACAGTGGGAAAGCCACAAAAATACTTATATCTGGTAGAAAGTCACTCTTTAGCTCTCTGCTGCTTGGATCACCCTGCAGGCCACCACGAGGATCTGTGCTGAGTTGGTACAAGCTGGAAAACGCGTGTTTAGCGTGTTTTATAGCAGGGGCTGAAAGGAGCTAGGAATTGGCCCAAAACAACCAATGGACTACTAGTTTCTGGCTGAAACTTCACCAAATCGGACAGAAAGGCTGCTCAGTGCTTCCCACTCCCACTGGTAAGCAAAGAAACTTCCTCCTCCCTAATAAGGCAATGAATCAGTAACAGGAACTAAAAACAAAGCCCAGGGATCAGCAACTCTGAAACTGGACTACTCTAGTTCAGTAAGGCAGGAAAACAAGAGATTTTTTTTGTTTTATTACAGAGACAAGCAAAAACAGACAGTAAATGCTATAAATGCTGTAAATCGGCTAGCACTTTAGTGTGTAGCCTACAGAAACAATTTGCAACAATTAGTAACTTAAAGTGCAATAAACAGTGTAAAATGCAGAAATCACTTAAAGTAGCAGTAAAACAGGCGAAATGCAGTCGCTAGCTTAAATAACAGTGGAAAAGCCACAAAAAATACTTATATCTGGTAGAAAGTCACTCTTTTAGCTCTCTGCTGCTTGGATCACTCTGCAGGCCACCACGAGGATCTGTGCTGAGTTGGTACAAGCTGGAAAAACGCGTGTTTAGCGTGTTTTATAGCAGGGGGCTGAAAGGAGCTAGGAATTGGCCCAAAACGACCAATGGACTACTAGTTTCTGGCTGAAACTTCACCAAATCGGACAGAAAGGCTGCTCAGTGCTTCCCACTCCCACTGGTAAGCAAAGAAACTTCGCTCCTCCCTAATAAGGCAATGGATCAGTAACAGGAACTAAAACAAAGCCCAGGGATCAGCAACTCTGAAACTGGACTACTCTAGTTCAGTAAGGCGGAAAACAAGAGATTTTTTGTTTTATTACAGAGACAAGGAAAAAAAAACAGACAGTAAATGCTATAAATGCTGTAAATCGGCTAGCGACTTTAGTGTGTAGCCTACAGAAACAATTTGCAACAATTAGTAACTTAAAGTGCAATAAACAGTGTAAAATGCAGAAATCACTTAAAGTAGCAGTAAAACAGGCGAAATGCAGTCGCTAGCTTAATAACAGTGGGAAAGCCACAAAAATACTTATATCTGGTAGAAAGTCACTCTTTTAGCTCTCTGCTGCTTGGATCACTCTGCAGGCCACCACGAGGATCTGTGCTGAGTTGGTACAAGCTGGAAAACGCGTGTTTAGCGTGTTTTATAGCAGGGGGCTGAAAGGAGCTAGGAACTGGCCCAAAATGACCAATGGACTACTAGTTTCTGGCTGAAACTTCACCAAATCGGACAAAAAGGCCGCTCAGTGCTTCCCACTCCCACTGGTAAGCAAAGAAACTTCCCTCCTTCCTAATAAGGCAATGGATCAGTAACAGGAACTAAAAACAAAGCCCAGGGATCAGCAACTCTGAAACTGGACTACTCTAGTTCAGTAAGGCAGGAAAACAAGAGATTTTTTTTTTTTTTTTTTTTTACAGCGACAAGGAAAAAACAGACAGTAAATGCTATAAAAACAATTCACATGCAGTGCAAGCTGGCACACTTGAGTATGTAGCAATATTAGTCCACACACAGTATGAAAAAATGTAATTAAATTAAAAGGACTAAAAGCAAGTGCAGAAAGGGTTTATTAGAGAGAATGCGGTAAAGAGAAGGGACTGGGGGAGTGTCCTAGATCAAATCTACAGTGGGCGGGCACTGCAAAAGCCACCAAATTTAAACTACATCCAAGAACAGGGAGGGGGTGGGGAAGACAGTTTCAACAGAGCTAGATCTGAGAAATCAGTCCCCAAGTTATAACAACCACAATAAAATGAAGGAAATATACTTAAATCAGGATGTATGCAGACAAATCTCAGTAGCAGCAACTCTACTTAAATGATTACCAGAGATAAACCAACACAGGTTTCCAACAGGAATAGAGAAATCAGAGTCCAAGTTATAACAACAACCACAAAAAAAAATGAAAATATACTTATGTCCAGTTGATGTATGCAGACAAATCTCAGTAGCAGCAACTCTACTTAAAATGATTACCAGAGATGTAACCAACACAGGTTTTAAAGTTATCAGAAAACCCCCAAGCTAATTAACACTTAAAGGAATTTCAGTGCAGTTTAACAACTAGTGCAGAGCTTCAGACACACACACAAGACAGTTTCAACAGAGCTAGATCTGAGAAATCAGTCCCCAAGTTATAACAACCACAATAAAATGAAGGAAATATACTTAAATCAGCTTATGTCCAGTTGATGTATGCAGACAAATCTCAGTAGCAGCAACTCTACTTAAAATGATTACCAGAGATGTAACCAACACAGGTTTTAAAGTTATCAGAAAACCCCCAAGCTAATTAACACTTAAAGGAATTTCAGTGCAGTTTAACAACTAGTGCAGAGCTTCAGACACACACACAAGACAGTTTCAACAGAGCTAGATCTGAGAAATCAGTCCCCAAGTTATAACAACCACAATAAAATGAAGGAAATATACTTAAATCAGCTTATGTCCAGTTGATGTATGCAGACAAATCTCAGTAGCAGCAACTCTACTTAAAATGATTACCAGAGATGTAACCAACACAGGTTTTAAAGTTATCAGAAAACCCCCAAGCTAATTAACACTTAAAGGAATTTCAGTGCAGTTTAACAACTAGTGCAGAGCTTCAGACACACACACAAGACAGTTTCAACAGAGCTAGATCTGAGAAATCAGTCCCCAAGTTATAACAACCACAATAAAATGAAGGAAATATACTTAAATCAGCTTATGTCCAGTTGATGTATGCAGACAAATCTCAGTAGCAGCAACTCTACTTAAAATGATTACCAGAGATGTAACCAACACAGGTTTTAAAGTTATCAGAAAACCCCCCAAGCTAATTAACACTTAAAGGAATTTCAGTGCAGTTTAACAACTAGTGCAGAGCTTCAGACACACACACAAGACAGTTTCAACAGAGCTAGATCTGAGAAATCAGTCCCAAGTTATAACAACCACAATAAAATGAAGGAAATATACTTAAATCAGCTTATGTCCAGTTGATGTATGCAGACAAATCTCAGTAGCAGCAACTCTACTTAAAATGATTACCAGAGATGTAACCAACACAGGTTTTAAAGTTATCAGAAAACCCCCCAAGCTAATTAACACTTAAAGGAATTTCAGTGCAGTTTAACAACTAGTGCAGAGCTTCAGACACACACACAAGACAGTTTCAACAGAGCTAGATCTGAGAAATCAGTCCCCAAGTTATAACAACCACAATAAAATGAAGGAAATATACTTAAATCAGCTTATGTCCAGTTGATGTATGCAGACAAATCTCAGTAGCAGCAACTCTACTTAAAATGATTACCAGAGATGTAACCAACACAGGTTTTAAAGTTATCAGAAAACCCCCCAAGCTAATTAACACTTAAAGGAATTTCAGTGCAGTTTAACAACTAGTGCAGAGCTTCAGACACACACACAAGACAGTTTCAACAGAGCTAGATCTGAGAAATCAGTCCCCAAGTTATAACAACCACAATAAAATGAAGGAAATATACTTAAATCAGCTTATGTCCAGTTGATGTATGCAGACAAATCTCAGTAGCAGCAACTCTACTTAAAATGATTACCAGAGATGTAACCAACACAGGTTTTAAAGTTATCAGAAAACCCCCAAGCTAATTAACACTTAAAGGAATTTCAGTGCAGTTTAACAACTAGTGCAGAGCTTCAGACACACACACAAGACAGTTTCAACAGAGCTAGATCTGAGAAATCAGTCCCCAAGTTATAACAACCACAATAAAATGAAGGAAATATACTTAAATCAGCTTATGTCCAGTTGATGTATGCAGACAAATCTCAGTAGCAGCAACTCTACTTAAAATGATTACCAGAGATGTAACCAACACAGGTTTTAAAGTTATCAGAAAACCCCCAAGCTAATTAACACTTAAAGGAATTTCAGTGCAGTTTAACAACTAGTGCAGAGCTTCAGACACACACACAAGACAGTTTCAACAGAGCTAGATCTGAGAAATCAGTCCCCAAGTTATAACAACCACAATAAAATGAAGGAAATATACTTAAATCAGCTTATGTCCAGTTGATGTATGCAGACAAATCTCAGTAGCAGCAACTCTACTTAAAATGATTACCAGAGATGTAACCAACACAGGTTTTAAAGTTATCAGAAAACCCCCAAGCTAATTAACACTTAAAGGAATTTCAGTGCAGTTTAACAACTAGTGCAGAGCTTCAGACACACACACAAGACAGTTTCAACAGAGCTAGATCTGAGAAATCAGTCCCCAAGTTATAACAACCACAATAAAATGAAGGAAATATACTTAAATCAGCTTATGTCCAGTTGATGTATGCAGACAAATCTCAGTAGCAGCAACTCTACTTAAAATGATTACCAGAGATGTAACCAACACAGGTTTTAAAGTTATCAGAAAACCCCCAAGCTAATTAACACTTAAAGGAATTTCAGTGCAGTTTAACAACTAGTGCAGAGCTTCAGACACACACACAAGACAGTTTCAACAGAGCTAGATCTGAGAAATCAGTCCCAAGTTATAACAACCACAATAAAATGAAGGAAATATACTTAAATCAGCTTATGTCCAGTTGATGTATGCAGACAAATCTCAGTAGCAGCAACTCTACTTAAAATGATTACCAGAGATGTAACCAACACAGGTTTTAAAGTTATCAGAAAACCCCCAAGCTAATTAACACTTAAAGGAATTTCAGTGCAGTTTAACAACTAGTGCAGAGCTTCAGACACACACACAAGACAGTTTCAACAGAGCTAGATCTGAGAAATCAGTCCCCAAGTTATAACAACCACAATAAAATGAAGGAAATATACTTAAATCAGCTTATGTCCAGTTGATGTATGCAGACAAATCTCAGTAGCAGCAACTCTACTTAAAATGATTACCAGAGATGTAACCAACACAGGTTTTAAAGTTATCAGAAAACCCCCCAAGCTAATTAACACTTAAAGGAATTTCAGTGCAGTTTAACAACTAGTGCAGAGCTTCAGACACACACACAAGACAGTTTCAACAGAGCTAGATCTGAGAAATCAGTCCCCAAGTTATAACAACCACAATAAAATGAAGGAAATATACTTAAATCAGCTTATGTCCAGTTGATGTATGCAGACAAATCTCAGTAGCAGCAACTCTACTTAAAATGATCAGATCACCTCTGAGCAGACGGTATGCAACTGAATAGAGCTGGAGTTTCTTCAGTCGGGCATCGTATGACATATGTTTGAGCCCCTTTATCCTTTTGGTGAGGAACTTTTGGGGTCTTTCCAACTGCTGCAGGTGTCGGGTAAGGTACATTCCGAATGGGGCGTTGTACTCAATCATTGGTCTGATAAGTGAAGAGTACAGGGGTACAATGACCTCTCCTGATCTGGATGTGAATCCCTTCATGATCAGGTGGGCAATGTAGAAGGTCTTCCTAACCACTTTGGCAATGTGAGTGTCAAAAGAGAGGTTACTGTCAACTTGGGTCCCCAGGTCCCTGATAACTTCTTCCATGTTTAATGGATTACCACCTATGTGGTAATTAGGGGTTACCTTATTTTTCCCAAAGGGTATGACTATACATTTTTTGGCATTTAGCTTAAGGCCATGGCTCTGGCACCAGTTATCCATTTCTATGAGACCTCTCTGGAGGATGTCTGTGTCTGATGGAGTGTCAATTATGGTGCCCAGTTTGCAGTCATCTGCAAATTTTGTCAGCCACAATCCCCCTATGTTTGCCTGCACTTCAGAAAAATAAATGCTGAACAAGAGGGGGCCCAGGACTGAGTCCTGTGGGACACCGCTCGTGACCGGCTTAGAGTCTGACATGGTACCAGCAACTCTAACCCTGTGTGTTCTGTCCTTGAGCCAGTTTGCAACCCATCTTGTGACATATGGGTTTACATCTAAGCTGGTGAGCTTTTCTATGATGCCCGAGTGGGGTATTGTGTCGAACACTTTTGCTAGGTCAAGGTAGGCTGTGTGAACTGCCTTACCCTCATCAATGGCCTTAGTGACTGTTTGAAAAGTCGACCAAGTTCAAGAGGCAGGATCTGCCCTTGACAAAGCCAAATTGGGTAGGATCCAGTGTCTGTAGGTCCCCAATGTCTTTATTTATGAGTTCCATTATGATCCTCTCCATAGCTTTGCAGACAAGGCTCGTCAAGCTTATGGGGCGGTAATTTCCAGGGTCCGTAGAAGCACCGCCTTTGTGGAGTGGGACCACAGTTGCCATACGCCATTCTTTGGGTCGTATCCTGTAGTAAGGCTAAGATTAAACAGCAGCCTTATGTGTGGGTTTAGTTCCTCATTGAGTTCGTAGCACACAGCCGGGGACACCGTCCGGTCCCATTGATGCTGTGTTTTTGCTTTAGAGAGCAGCTCTCACCTGGGCATCTGAGATGTTTGGGAGGCTAGACTCTGGTGGGATAGATATTTCTCCTTTGGGGAGGGAGGGAGAAATTTGCACTGAACCTGTCTGCCAGTATGTTGGCAATGTCTGTGGGTTCAGTGATTTTTTTATAATTTTGGACTAATTCTGAGCATATCTGGGAGTTTCCACCCAGGTTTCTAACATAGCTAAAGAAGGCTTTATGATTGTCTTTTGTGTCATTAGCGATTTTTCTCTCAAAGTTGGCCTTGGATGATTTTATGAGTGATCGTAGTTTTTTGCTAGTATTGATCAGAGATGCCTTCCCTTTTAGGGATTTTGCTCTGTCATGTAGTAGCTTTCTCCTCTTATTGTAGAGTTTGTTTATGGCTGGGGTCCACCAGACCAGGCGCCTGCCTTTGGTGGAAAGGGTCTTGATTTTATTAGGGATTGCTTGATCCATACATTCCTGGAGGTGCTCGTAGAAGGCATTTGTAAGGGTTTCAGCAGCGTGGGTTGTGGTTTCCACTGGCTCGGGGCCTTGAAGGATACCACTCCAGTCTTAAGAAGTGTGAAGTTTGCTTTTGAGAAGTTGTTCACGGTGGTCTTTTTGCCGGGGGTGGGGGGGATGTGGATCTCCAGTGAGATTAATTTATGGTCTGATCTCACCAATGAGGGATATACTTCCGGTGTGGAGCATTTTGTCCCCATGTTTGTGATGATCAGGTCTAGTATATTTTCTCCTCTTGTGGGAATGGTGACTAGTTGTTCCATAGCATTTGAGTTTATGAACTCAAGGAACCTTTGGGCTAGGGTGTTGGGGCTTGAGTAATGTTCCCAGTCTATGTTTGGGTAGTTGAAGTCACCCAATATGATGGTGTTTGGAGAGACATTCATACTCTCCAGTGTCTTCAGGAAAGCTGTGTGGGTTTCCTGAGTTTGATAAGGTGGTCTGTAGCATGTTACAAACTGTAGGGCAGTTTTACCTATGGTTAATTGCACCTGGATGGTCTCCAATGCTTTGTGCGTTGCCACTAACCTGGAGGTGTGGGTATCCTTTATGAATATGGATACTCCCCCTCCTTTTGTGGTTCGGTCCGGATTTTGGGGCCGGAACGCATGATATGAGGTATAACCTGATAGTGCTGGGGTGCTCTCAGGAGCCATGAACCAGGTTTCAGTCACAGCACAGACATCGATGTTCTCCATACTGAGGAGGGCTTCGAGGGCATGCATCTTGAGGTTTAGACTTCTGGCATTGAGCAGTATTACCCTTAGTTTTTCCATTTTTGTTTTCTAGGGCGGTAGGTTTATCATTTGAGCCTTGCCTAAAAAGGCACTATGGGGTGGCAAGAGCCTTTGCCAATATCCGAAGCCCAGGGTGACAGGTGCAAGCCATCCCTTGCGAAGCAGCGTGGCTTGTCAAGCATGTCATCCCAGGCAGACAGACATTGGATCCCCTTAGAATGACACCAGTAATTAAGCCAATTATTAAAGCTGATCATTTTGTCTCTGTATTGTGGCATCATTCTTGGTGAGGGTAGGATACTGCTCAGGGTCAGGGTCATACCGGCCTGGGCTACATAATCTGAGAGCTCCTCTATGTCTCTTTTCATGTAGTCCAGGGAGGTACGTCTCAGGTCGTTCACACCGGCATGGACAATGACTGAGTTATACTTGTACTTGTTGTGGAGTGACTTGAGTACTTGTGTTATGTGGTGGATTCTAGTGCCTGACAGGCAGCTTACTGTGATCTTTTCCTTGTTCAGTCTGGTGAGTGGGACGTCAGTGTGTCTGACTATGGAGTCACCTATAACAAGTGTGTCTGGCATTGTGTTTGGCCTTAAGGGCTGTGACTGTTTAGCACACTGACTTTGAGAACTATGTGTTGCATGTCTTATGTCTTGAGGTGGCAGTTGCTTGGGTGTCTGCTTTGGAGGCCTCTGTAGTTTTGGTAGATTTTTGATCAGTGCCTCCAGTATGTTTTGTGTGTTTATGTGTTTGTTTTGCAGTTGTGATAGTTCTATGTGAAACTGGGTTTGTGGTGTGCGTGGTTTCCTTCTCCTCCTGTCTGGTCTTGCCAGTCCTGAGTTGAGAGAGCTCAGCCTCCAGTTTGGCTATATAGTTGCATCTCTCACATGTATTTGTGTTTTGTGGGAGAAGGAGTGGGTTGTCTGTGTACATGAGGCAATTGTAACATTGCCTCAAGATGCCCAGATTCACCAGCTGAACAGGAGAGGACGCTAGCAACTGACCCTTCGACATGCTAGAAAAAGTGAAAAAGTTTGCTGTGTAACTGAGTCAGAAGGGACCTATAGGGAAATGGGTACTCAAGGGGATTCTAGACTAATGTAGTACTTTGTTTAGTATACAAGTACTTTACCTATATAAAAATGCTTTAGGAGCAAGTGCTGAGCTTTTGAGATAGAAAATAGACTGTTTAGATTGCAAGTAGAGAAGTTCTAAGGGAAAAATTGAAGAGCAGACTTTACGGAGCCAGAAATAGTTTAACCTCGTTTAACCGGCGCTGCCCGATGGTGCTCTATGGGCAACTCCGTGCTAAATCACGCAAAAGCGCGCTAAAGCGGGCCTTATAGCAGGGGGCTGAAAAGAGGCCAGGAATTGACCCAAAACGGCCAATAGACTACAAGTTTCTGGCTGGAACCACTGCTCTAGGGACAAATAGGCTGCTCAGTGCTCCCCACTCCCACTGGTGAACAAAGAAGCTTCCCTTTATCCAAATAAGGATGTGGAATAGCACAGGAACCAAGCCAAAGCCCAGAGATCAGCAAACTCTGAAGACTGGACTATTTTAGTTCAGTAAGGCGGGAAAACAAGATTTTTTATTTTTTTTTGCAGAAAACAGAGGAAAAACAGACAGTAAATGCTATAAATGCTTTTAAACGGCTAGCGCACTTGAGTGTGTTAGCCTACAGGTAAAATTAAGCAACAAATAACTTTTTTAAAAGTGCAAAACAGTTAATCAACACAAAAACAGTTTAAATAGAATGCAGAGCTGTATAAACAGGCAAAAATGCAGTCGCTAAGCAGTAAATAATCAAAAAGCCAGAAAAAATACTTAAATCAGGAAAAAGTCACTCTTTTGTTCTCTGCTGCTTGTAGAACTCTGCAGGACACCAGGAGGAGCTGTGCTGAGTTGAATACAAGCGAAAAAGCGCGCTAAAGCGGGCTTTATTACAGGGGGCTGAAAAGAGCTAGGAACTGACCCAAAATGGCCAATAGACTAAAAGTTTCTGGCTGGAACCACTCCTCTAGGGACAAACAGGCCGCTCAGTGCTCCCCACTCCCACTGGTGAACAATGACGCTTCCTTTTATCCAAATAAGGATATGGAATAGCACAGGAACCAAGACAAAGCCCAGAGGTCAGCAAACTCTGAAGACTGGACTATTCTAGTTCAGTAAGGTGGGAAAACAAGATTTTTTTTTTTTTGCAGAAAACAGAGGAAAAACAGACAGTAAATGCTATAAATGCTTTTAAACGGCTAGCGCACTTGCGTGTGTTAGCCTACAGGTAAAATTAATCAACAAATAACTTTTTTAAAAGTGCAAAACAGTTAATCAACGCAAAAACTGTTTAAATAGAATGCAGAGCTGTATAAACAGGCTAAAATGCAGTCGGTAAGCAGTAAATAATCAAAAAGCCAGAAAAAAATACTTAAATCCGGAAAAAGTCACTCTTTTGCTCTCTGCTGCTTGTAGAACTCTGCAGGGCACCATGAGGAGCTGTGCTGAGTTGAATACAAGCGAAAAAGCGTGCTAAAGCGGGCCTTATTACAGGGGGCTGAAAAGAGCTAGGAATTGACCCAAAATGGCCAATAGACTACAAGTTTCTGGCTGGAACCACTCCTCTAGGGACAAATAGGCCGCTCAGTGCTCCCCACTCCCACTGGTGAACAAAGATGCTTCCTTTTATCCAAATAAGGATATGGAATAGCACAGGAACCAAGACAAAGCCCAGAGATCAGCAAACTCTGAAGACTGGACTATTCTAGTTCAGTAAGGCGGGAAAACAAGATTTTTTTTTTTTTTTTTTTGCAGAAAACATAGGAAAAACAGACAGTAAATGCTATAAATGCTTTTAAGCAGCTAGTGCACTTGAGTGCGTTAGCCTACAGGTAAAATTAAGCAACAACTAACTTTTTAAAAGTGCAAAACAGTTAATCAACACAAAAACAGTTTAAATAGAATGCAGAGCTGTATAAACAGGCTAAAATGCAGTCGCTAAGCAGTAAATAATCAAAAAGCCAGAAAAAAATACTTAAATCAGTTATAGCAAATACAGTTATAACAAATGCGCTGAAATATACTGTATATTTCCAAAATGTTTGAGAAGGACAGTCAGAACACAAGAAGGTTCAGGCGAAAGAGAAAAAAAAAAGTTTTGTTTTACTTTTTGAAAGGGAAAAAGGAGGAACAGAAGGCCTTATCAAATGTTCTCTCTGTATTAAGCAGAATGAGCTAATGACACTAGACTGGGGCACTGGGCTTTCGGATATTGGCAAAGGCTCTTGCTACCCCCATAGTGCCTTTTTTAGGCAAGGCTCAAAAGACAAACCCACCTCCATAGGTATCACAAGGGATAAGAAACTAAGAGTAATGCTACTCAATGCCAGAAGTCTAAACCTCAAGATGCACGTACTCAAAACTCTCCTTAGCATGGAGAACATTGATATCTGTGCAGTAACAGAAACCTGGTTCAAGGCTCCCGAGAGCACCCCAGCACTACCAGGTTATACCTCATATCATGCTTTCCAGCCCCAAAACTTGGACTGAACCACAAAAGGAGGGGGAGTATCAATATTTGTCAAAGATACCCACACCTCCAGGTTGGTGGCACAGCACGAAGCATCAGAGACTATCCATGTGCAACTAACAGTGGGTAAAACTGCCGTCCAGTTTATAGCCTGCTACAGACCACCTTCCCAAACCCAGGAACCCCACTCAACCTTCCTGAGAACACTGGAAAATATGAAGGTCTCTCCAAACACCATTATTTTGGGCGACTTCAACTACCCAAACATAGACTGGGAGCATTACTCTAGCTCCAACACCCTAGCCCAAAGGTTCCTAGAATTTATAAACTCAAATGCTATGGAACAACGTGTTACCACTCCCACAAGAGGGGAAAACATACTGGACCTGATCATCACCAACATGGGGACTCTATGCTCCAGACCAGAAGTGTATCCCTCATTGGTAAGATCAGACCATAAACTAATCTCACTGGATATTCACATCCCGACCCCACCCCCTGCCCAAAAAACCACAGTGAAAAACTTCTCTAAAGCAAATTTCACACTCCTCAAAACAGAGGCGGAATCCTTCAAAGCCCCCGGGCCTGTGGAAAATATGTCCCAGACCACAGAATCCTTTATAAACGCATTCTATGAACACCTTCAGGAATGCATGGATCATGCAATTCCAAATAAAACCAAGACCCAATCCTCCAAAGGCAGACATCCTGTCTGGTGGACCCCAGCCATAAACAAACTATACAATAGAAGGAGGAAGCTACTACATGATATAGCAAAATCCCAAAAAGGGAAGGCATCTCTGATCAGTATCAGCAAAAAACTACGGGCACTCATAAAATCATCTAAGGCCAGCTTCGAGAGAAAAATTGCACAGGACACTAAGGATAATCACAAGGCTTTCTTTAGTTATGTTAGGAACCTGGGTGGGAATTCCCAGATATGCTCAGAATTAGTCCAAAATGACAAAAAATACACCGAACCCACAGACATTGCCAACATGCTAGCTGACAGGTTCAGTGCAAACTCCCCCCCCCCTCCTCACCAAAAGGGCAAATATCTATCCCAGCAGAGTGCTGCCCCCCTGACATCTCAGATGCTCAGGTAAGAGCCGCCCTCTCCAAAGCAAAAAACACAGCATCAATGGGACCAGATGGTGTCCCGGGTTGCGTCTTACATGAACTCCAAGAAGAGCTAAACACAAACATAAAACTACTGTTCAATCTCAGCCTTACTACAGGATATGTACCCAAAGAATGGCGTACAGCAACAGTGGTCCCTCTCCACAAAGGTGGTGCCTCAACAGATCCTGGAAACTATTGCCCCATAAGCCTGACTAGCTTGTTCTGCAAAGCTATGGAAAGGATCATCATGGACCTCATAAATAAAGATATTGGGGACCTACAGACACTGGATCCTACCCAGTTCGGCTTTGTTAAAGGCAGATCCTGCCTCTTAAACCTGGTCAATTTCTTTGAAACAGTCACCAAGGCCATTGACGAGGGGAAGGTGGTCCACACAGCCTACCTGGACCTCGCAAAAGCCTTTGATACAATACCCCACTCGGGCATTATAGATAAGCTCACCAGCTTAAATATAAAGCCCTATGTCACTAGATGGGTTGCAAACTGGCTCAAGGACAGAACCCACATGGTTAGAATTGCTGGAGCAATGTCAGACGCCAAACCAGTTACAAGTGGCATCCCACAAGGCTCGGTCCTGGGACCTGTCTTGTTCGGTATATATTTCTCTGAGGTACAGGCCAACATGGAAGGACTGTGGCTGACCAAGTTCGCAGATGACTGCAAACTGGGCACCATAATCGACTCTCCAGCCAACACAAGCATCCTCCAAAAGGGCCTCATAGAAACAGACAACTGGTGCCAGAGCCATGGCCTCAAGCTAAACGCCAAAAAGTGTACAGTCTTCCCCTTTGGCAAAAACAAAGTGCCCACAAATTACCACATAGGTGGTAATCCATTAAGTACAGAAGAAGTAATTAGGGACCTGGGGACCCAAGTTGATAGCAATCTCTCATTTGACAACCATATGGCCAAAGTGGTTAGAAAAACATTTTATATAGCCCACCTAATCATGAAGGGATTCACATCTAGATCAGGGGAGGTCATCATGCCTCTTTACTCATCAGGTCCATAATTGAGTACAATGCCCCTTTTGGGATGTACCTTACCAGACACCTGCAGCAACTGGAAAGACCCCAAAAGTACCTCACCAAAAGGATCAAAGGACTCAAACAGATGCCATATGCTGCCCGGTTAAAGAAACTCCAGCTCTACTCAGTGGCATACCGCCTGCTCAGAGGTGATCTGTGCCTGATGTATAAAGCCATGTCCAACCCGGAATTAATGGACATGCTGCACCTCAGAAAATCCAAATCCCATCGAGCTACGCGCTCGAGAGACTTGAACCTCAGCACTGAAATAAATATGACATGCTGGAGGGACAGATTCATAACCCAGAGGCTCCCTTCACTCTGGAATAAAATCCCAGTCCAGGTTAGGCAGAGTCCCTCATTGACTCTCTTCAAGAGGAATCTTGATGAGTGGATGGGAGATCATAGGTTTACCCCGGGTATCACTTCTGTGTCACTGTTAGACAGAGGCACAGTATACTAACCTCAAAAAAGGGCATAGCAAAATTAATTTAAAATGGGTGGCGAAAGCCAAACACACTCTGGCTAGGCTTATAAATGCCCTAGGGCAGATAGCCTAGTATGAACCTATGAACCTATGAACGTATGATTTTACATGTGTTTTCACATATATCCTTTCTTTTAGTCAGGTTAAATTATTTCTTGCTTTTTAATGACTGCTTAAAAGAAAAACATGGATAATCACACAGAACATATTCTCAGTGCCTAGCACTTCTTTTTCTTTCTAAAGTGGACAATTTTCATTCTTTTGTTATACCTGAGTTGTAGTCCTGAAACTCATCTCCCTTCCCCCTAAACAACTCCCCATTCATATCTGTCAAAGTGGCAAAGGTAATTTGAGCTGTTTGCTGCTGTGAATGATAGCTCACAGCAGGAAATAAAGCTGATGTACTGTTGCCTTGTACTATCCACCTACTTACAGTGGGACACTTATTTTTGCTGCACCATAGCTTCTTTCTGTCCTCAAATTTTAATGCTTACTACCTACTAATTGGTATTTGGAATACCTTCCAATTTCATTTTTCAGGGATTCCTTAGAAAGCAAAATACTTAAATAATTATGTCATAAAGACCATAAAAAATAAAACATTTTCCCTGGAAGTCAGTAAACTCCTTATCGGCTTTGCGCAAAGCCCACACAGAGTTTACATGTGTGCACAGTGATGCACTGCGAGCAGCTGCACTAATTATATATTCATGCAGTGCACTGTGTTTAAACATAAATAAGCACAGTTTCATGGCTGGCAATAGTGTTGCCAGGCAGGAAACTGTGTAAAGTAACACGGGTAGCAATCCTGCTTACATCAGAGCACAGGCAGTAAGAGTGTTTGGGTGGAATGCCACAGTGATCACCAGGGCTTAACATATAAGTCTCCATAGCTCTCAGTCTCTTAGTGCAAGAAATCTGGACAAACCCCAACATAATGGGGAGACAATGACCCAAAACTAGGGAGAGATTCTACATATTTGTATGTTTAAACTTAGAAATGTGCAAGAATAACAAGGTTTATGTTAAGAATTTTTTTCTGAAGGATTTGAAGTCTGAAACTCAAGTGTATGTAATTATTTAGTAACATCAATCCTGAGATCATTCCAGTGATATGGCAGAAAACAACAAATTTGATAAGGAACAGATCAAAAGATAAAAGGCAAAATTCTGGACATACTGTTAAAATCTGGACACTTAAGAGGTATGATATGTATATGGTCCAAACACAGTGCAGGACCGTGTATACAGTGCAGAGTATTGTGAAATCCCATTCTTGGCATTCTGTACCAATGTTTTGTAAATGATCTGTAAGGGTACATGGAATGCCATGTAAAATAAACACTCAGGCAAAGTGTGTGCACTGAACAGGGAAACACAGAAGTCTAAACCTCAAAATTCACTCTCTCGAGGCACTCCTAAAAATGGAGAACATCGATATCTGTGCAGTAACTGAGACCTGGTTCAAGGCTCCAGAGAGCACCCCTGTAATACCAGGCTACAACTCTTACCACACTTTTTGGCCACCAAACCAGGACCAAAACACTAAAGGTGAAGGAGTGTCCATATTCACCAAGGATATTCACTACACCAGGCTAGTTGCCCAACACAATGCATCTGAAATTCTCCAGGAGCAACTAACACTAGCTAAGACTGCAATTCAAATTGTAGTTTGCTACAGATCCCCTACCAAGCCCCAAGATTCTCACTACACCTTTCTAAACATACTGGAAAATGATAAGATACAACCAAACACCCTAATACTGGATGATTTCAACTACCCTGCCATTAACTGGGAAAACTACTTGTGTACCAACACCTTTGCCCAACGGTTCTTGGAATTCATAAATTCCAATGCCTTGGATCAACTAATCCTTAGTCCCACCAGGGGCTCCAGTATCCTAGACCTGCTCATTACCAACATGGGAAATCAATGCTCCACACCTATGGTCACCCCCTCTTTGGTCAGGTCTAACCATAAGCTAATCACCCTTGACATCCATATCCCACCCTCACCCCTGCAGTAAGGAAACCTCCGTAAAAAAAACTTCTCCAAAGCCAACTTCATGCTACTCAAGTCAGAAGTCACAAACATCATGACACTCATGCAGACGGGAACTGAAAGTTCAACTGCTGAATTCTAAACTAAGGCACTGTACAAGCACATCCACTCATGCATGAACCACGCCATTACCAATAGAAACAAGACGGTCTCCTCCAAAAAAAGGAAGCCAATCTGGTGGTCCCGTGCCATAAACAAACTTTACAACAAAAGGAAGAAACTGTTTCAGAAAAGAGGAAAATCCCAGGATGCAAAAAACTCCCTTACCAGCCTCAGTAAGAAGCTGAGACCCCACATAAAATCCTCCAAAGCTAATTATGAAAATAAAATTGCCAAAGATTCCAAAGACAACCACAAGGCATTCTATAGCTATGTCAAGAATCTAAATGGCAATGCTCAGATCTGCTCTGAGCTACACCAGAATGGCATTAAATATACTGATCCTGATCCCAAGGATATTGCCAATATCCTGGCAGATCGATTCAGTGCAAACTTCACCCATCTCTCACCCCCTAAAGGGCCCATCTCAATACCGAAAGATTGCCAAATTCCGATAATAATGGCCACAAAGGTAGAAAACGCACTCTCCAAAACTAAGAATACAGCATCCATGGGACCAGACGACATCCCAGGCTGCGTATTACATGAACTACAAAATGAACTGGCACCTCACCTAAGTGTCATGTTTAATCATAGCCTCACCTCAGGCTTCATGCCCACTGAGTGGAGCACAGCTACAGTTATCCCACTCCACATGGGGGGATCCACCTTGGATCCCAGGAACTACCACCCCGTCAGTCTGATGAGCCTGTTCTGCAAGGCTTTGGAACATATTATCATGGAACTTATAAACAAAGACATCGGCAACCTTCAAACACTGGACCCCACCCAGTTTGGGTTCGTGAAGGGCAGATCTTGTCTCCTGAACCTGATTGACTTCTTCGAATCAGTCTCCGGAGCTGTGGACAAGGGTAAGGTGATCCACACAACCTATCTGGACCTCGCCAAGGCCTTCGACACCATCTCCCACACTGGAATCATAGATAAATTTACTAAGCTGGGCATTAATTCCTACATCACTTGATGGGTTGCCAGCTGGCTTACTGATAGAACCCACACTGTAAAAGTAGCTGACTCCAAATCCAGCTCCAGACAATGACAAGTAGAGTACCTCAGGGTTCAGTCCTGGGACCGAACTTGTTTGGCATCTACTTCTCTGAAGTACAGGCCAACACTAAGGGACTATGGCTAACAAAGTTTGTAGATGACTGCAAACTGGGAGCCATTATTGAATCCCTAGATTATGTGGATATTCTACAAAAGGGCCTTACAGAAACAGATGCTTGGTGCTAGAGCCATGGGCTATAGATCCTATAAGCCATGTAGATACTTAAGTTCTTTACTGTTTGCTTAAGACTGTGGACTTCTATAAAGTCTCTTTTGACAACTGTACATACTTACTTTTGTAATTGTTTTTCATTTTTTTTGTGATTGCTTTCTTATTTTTCTGTAGAAGTTTACCTTTGTAATTTGAATTGTCTACTTTCTATGTAGAATTTGATCATTATAATGTTCAACTGTAACTTTTTAAATGTTAATGTCTATACTATGGAGCTTTTTTTCTCCAGGCTTCCACTGAAAATGGGCTCGACTAGGCCCAGTGGACTTTCCCAATAAACAAAAAGCAAATAAACAAATAAATAATTTCTTCAAAAGTAAAAACTGGTAATATGTGCAGAATATTAGCTGAATTTGGACTGTTGCCTCCACAGAGAGGGGTGACAACAACGTAATCATATTGTATAACCAACTGGACCAAATCAAGTGTGTCAAGAAGATATGTCTGTGAAATGGAGAGCTATGTATGAGACTCTCTCTCTCTCTCTCTCTCTATATATATATATATATATATATATATATGTGTGTGTGTGTGTGTGTGTGTTTTTTTTTTTTTTTGGTGGGACAGGTGGCCCTTTTTTTTAATCCAGTAAGAAAGGAATGCTGGGTAAGGGATGTACGTATTTCTGGGTTAGGTAAGTTGGGTAGGTGAGGAAGCAAATGCACAAATGCAAGCAAACATGACAAATAAGACAAGATACAGGGATGGTGAGGGGCACAAAAGGTTGGGGGATACCATGACTGGGGTGTGGGAGAAGACAACACAGGCTCATGCCCATCAAACATGAAGACAGTGAGAATTGAGTCCTCACCCAGTGCACTGTCATTACTGTCACATTACTCCACTGGTGGTTGGAGTGCTCAATGTCTTCTCCTCCTAATATAGCATGTGGGAGTACAGCTTCTCTATTCAGCGTAAGTATACACCAATGATGCAGTGCACAATCCTATGCACCAACCCTGGAATCTCCTGGCAGGTGATGAAATCCCCATTTCTGCCACTGCTCCCAGAAGGTACCACTGCACCAGCTGCCAAGGCAGTACTACCTGAGGGGGCAGGCAGTG
The DNA here is from genome assembly GCF_019279795.1 of Protopterus annectens. NCBI lineage: Eukaryota > Metazoa > Chordata > Ceratodontiformes > Protopteridae > Protopterus > Protopterus annectens. The sequence continues at coordinate 1,844,660,969 of NC_056739.1, forward strand.
CAGGGGCAGCACAGGCAATACTGCCAAGTTGGGTCCCAGATGTGCTGCACATCAATGCTGGAGCAAGTGGAGTGGGAGCAGGCTGATCCACTGGGGCTGGTCTACCTCAATGTGCTGTGTAGCACTTATTGATTTGGTACACATGGGTGACATGGAAACATTTTGATGACACATAATAGAAAATAAAAAAAGAGATAGATAAGAGTTGGGGTGACAGAGAATAAAGATAAAATTAGTACCGTCATATGTGATATACTATGCAATAACACAATTATACAAGTATTTTATTTGAAGTATTGCATTTAAGTATACGTGCTAACAAATACACGCTATACCTACATATTGCTGAAAGTAGCCCTTGAAATGTGCATATATTGCACTTATGCATGTTTCGGTTATACAGACTGCAGTTAGCAGAGCATTTATGCCACTTGCATTGAGTTTAATTTAATATAAATATTATTAAAGAAATGCAGTACTGTATAGTTGTAACTCATGGTATTTCAGCCCAGAACCTTTAATTACAGTCTTATATTTGACTCCTAAAGCTGGCTTGTGCTGCAGACTACTACGTGCATACTTACTTTTATCGTTAGGATATGCATGCTGAATTTGCTACAACTGTATAAAAACCCAAAAATCAATCTTTAACTTTTAAAGCTACAATAATACTTCTCTTGTTCTGCATACATACCACTTGGTTCCCTCATTCTCTCCATTTGGGCAACATAAGCATGTCTATTGAACCCTATGTTGGCATAACCTGGGGAAAGTAAAGAAAAGGACTGAAGAGAATTATGCATACCAGTTTTGCCTATATTTAGCTTTCTAAGTATTACAAATACTCTCTTATTATCATACTTACACAGCTGTGGGATGTCCACAGTCTCAATTTCAGACAGTCAATGGTTGAAGGTATCCCTGTGCCTGTGTAGGTCATTAAATAGATTCCTACACTGTTCTCCAGTATGCAGGATGCCAGTAGTACTGGATACTGTCTGAGCCAAATACTCCATGCCTCAGACTTGTACTGGGAGCCAGAATAGTCCCCCTCCAGAAGACTTTGACTGTGATGCTTTACCAGGAGTCCAATAAATATCCTGGACTCTTGGACACCCCAACTCTGTGATCTAAACTGGGTAGCTTCCCCACTACCTCCAGACCTGTTTAACACCTGACCTTGAGTAATGGAAAATGATGCTTTCCCGCCAATTCCAGTTATCACGTTTACTGGTAGTGAGCAAACCCGAACAATGATGCCAACAGCATTTACATAATGTTAAGTGGACAGCAGTAGTGCTAAGCAGGGATTACATAAATATTTGAAATAGGAAGGTTAATCTGACACTTGACCTTAGTTTGATGTAACTTGGAAATATGTATTGAAAATTAGAAAGTAACTTTTAGGTGAGTTAAGCTTGCAGACATGCGCTGGGGGCATAAATGCCATGACCTGACACATTTGTTTTAGACTTTATACATTGATAAAATTGATTTCTAAAGTGTGGGATTCAAACCTAGGCATAAGGGACAAAACATTTTCATTTGCAGCATTGATTTTCCATCTTTGCCACAGAAGAAGTGCTGCTCAAAAATAGTCAGGAATCATTCATAAATACAGCTGACAGCTTGAGGTGTTACACATGAATGTGTGTGATCTGACAAGGTTATTGTATATAGAGCCAGTTGTGTATGTGCCATATTTAATTGTGAAGGCCATCCAAGTCCAAATAACAAAATTATACTTACAAAAATATAGTAGACAGTATACCCTCAGGCATACATATGAAAACACAGTAAAGGTGTCGTATCCTTCATATATAAAATTCATATCAGCTCCACTGTCAAAAGTGTTATAAGTGAGAGTGAATGTAATGGGCAATGGAACAACAGTAAAAATGTCTGGAATGTGCTGTATTAGAACCCAAGACCACGTGTATGGCAGCCCTACACTTACACCTGTTGACACAAGAATGTTGAAATAACACTTGTCTATTCATTGCTATAGACTGCACTGTCACAACAGTAAAAATAGGTTGCACACCCTGAAATAGGGTCCAGGACCATCTGTACTCCAGCCCTACACTTACACTTGCTGCCACAGAACTAGTGACATGACATTTTCATAAATTCCTACTCATTCTTAAGTCTTCTGTGTTAACCGCCATTCAACGTCTCTTAGCATATTTGTGCAGTGCCCAACAAAATTAATTGAATGCATCCATTTTCAAATATTGGCTGTCTGCATCTTGTCTGCAAGTGTTCAATGAGTGCAGCTGTTGGGGAACCTTACTAACTGCTGTGCAGCACCACTTAGCATGTTTGTCTGCTGCCCAACAGAATTAATTGAATGCATCTGTTTTCAATCATTGGTTGTGTGCACCCTATCAGCAGGGTTTTGATGACTGCAGCTGTTGGGAAAAATTGCAACAATGTATTCTTTTTGACTTTTGCACTTTTACAGATGCCCTATCAGCAAGTGTTCTGCAGGTGTTCTGTCTGCTTCTTGTGTGGGCCACTAGTCCAGCATACTACTAAGAGTCATGCAAAAAGGATAAGCACAGCCAAACCTGACATTCATTTTCTTCATTTCCCTTGTTTCAGCTAAGCCATCAACCATGCAAACACTGGCCAAAAAATGAATAAATAAATAAATAAAATGGAAAAGTAGTTGAAATGAAGAAGAGCAATCTATGATATAAACACTATAAAATGTATGTTACTATACATTAAATATTTCTACATAGGTCTGGATTTGAACTCTCATCACAATGAACCTACAGAACACATTAAGGGTGCTTTATCCATCTTTGCCACACAAACAGCTTTGGAGCAGGGAGCTGAAATCATTCTGAAAACAATCAACTGCAACATCGATGACAGTATTAAGAAACCACATAACAGTTATTTGTACATGTATACATTTCGGGTGTAGTGCATTGAGTGATCACATAGCCATTTATAACTATTGCTTGTGAAAAGGCAGCTCTGTCTTACCTCTCTGTATGTGCTGCTCATTCTTGTCTTATTTAACCAGTAGTCTGAGACATGCAGTCTGAAAGGCATTTTATATCCTTGTCCTTAAAATGTGTAACCGTATTAAATGGCAATAATATGCAGTTGTCAACAAATAAAAGGGAGACTGGACATTAATGAACAGAACTTGTGAATTGTGTGCTGCTTACTTACATTTCCACCCTTGATAAAATTACTTCGATACACTTTGTAAGTCTAACCTGACACACCCACTGGAGGTAGAGCAGACTGAATTGATATTGGTTTCACTCTCCCTACCAGTAATCATTCACAATTGCAATCTATTATCAGCAAAAAATGAAGGAGTGCCTGCACTATTTGATACATGGAGTCAAGCATTTGGGATTTAGCAATACTAATGAGTTCACACCTCATTTGCATCTTCACTGTGCTAACAGCCCTAAATCTGCACCATATAAAGGCAACCATATAGTTAGAGAACCTGAAGGTGAGGAGACTTGTTTATGTGGAGAACAGATATGAGGCTATTACTTTGAGACATATCTGCACAGGTGACTACTGAAGTTGAGAAGGTATGCTTTCATTTTTCAACTGTATACTGCAGATGCTGAAATGTCATTTAAGAAAAATCTGTTTAATATATATATATATATATATATATATATATATATATATATATATATATATATATATATATATATATATATATATCTAGGACATTTGATTGAGAGATCAAACATCTGAATCCATAACCACCGAACACACTTTAACAAAAGCGCTTTAACCAAAAAAGCACTTTCGTTAAAGCATGTCAAAAAAAAAAACACTACATTTACATTCACCCCCCTGCACCCCCATGTGAGGGGCTGTGCCACCACACCCTCCCTACTTTAACATTCTCCCTCAAGACAGCACTACAGTGGGGAAAAGGGAATTTTCCCTTATCCGCACCATAGTATGGCCTCGGCAACAGGCATACTTACGTGAAAGTGCTTCTTCGGTGAAAAGCACTTTTGCGTAAGTATGCTCGCGCTTAATGGATTTTGACATTTGATCTTTCGATCAAACGGCCTAGATCCATATATATATATATATATATATATATATATATATATATATATATATATATATATATTATCAAATGCTACTGTTATCTGTATGCATTACTTGGAAGTGTACTTATGGCACGGGCATGTTTGTCATGGCATTTCACAGGTATACATGATTGACAATAGCTTAAAATGGAAAGTTTTGTGCTAAATCTATAAATGTTTTTCAGGGACAGTTCATTTGATAGCACTTTTAGCATTTCACTAATGGTTTGTTATCAAAATGTATCATTTGCCTGTTCTTTTGGGGGTGGGTGAACAAAGCTGCATTTCAGTTTTTGCACAAACAAGGATATGTTGCTATCATTATTCTCCCTTGTTTTGTGTCCAGGCTTGCTTTGTGAGTGACTGTAACATGTTACAAATACACAATTCCTGTTGTTCATATTTCAAATATCTAGACTGTTTTATGTTTCTCCAGTGGGTAATACTAAAATGCTAACTTTTCTGTTTCATCTGGGAACAAGCATTTGTTAGTTATGTGATACTTATGTGTATTATCCTTCTGCTGTGTGTTAGGAAACCTAGGACTGTGGCACCCAGGTATCTCAATTCCCAAAAATCTCCCTTCAATGGCCCTGGAATCAGGTCATTGTGGAAGTTTTTAGGCAATGTGCTGTTTTTCTTCTTGAGATGAGATATGGAGATATGTCAGGCAACATGCAAATTTGGCAGTAGATAGTTGCAGATGTGAATGCACTAGGTGGCCACAACAGCAGATATGATCAGTACACCATAGGGAGAGAGCACCTGCAGTGGCCCATGACTGGATGAGTACCAGGGTGTCTGCTACAGAGCCACCACTAACAGAAAATGAAGAGTTTCTGTCCACTGTCAGGAATCCAGACAGGTCCCAAGAAAGTGCAGAACAGCATGTCCTTGATATTGGTACTACTGTTTCAGCAACAGTAAGTATGTCCCTGGAGGTACTTCCAGGTAGGCTTATGTATTTCCATTAAGTTCTCTTGTATAGCAAAATATTTACATCAATACATTAGTTTTGTTTAACAAGAAATTGGTTGGGGGGATTGTAGATTACAACAGCTAACAACACATTCTGATTAATTACACATGAGGCTTAGGTTGGACTTGCCATCTAAGTTCTTGTTGAAAGTATAGTTAATGGACATACAGTGGGCAAAAAGTTTTACTCCTCCTTGTTACTGTTAATTGTGATGATGTTGTCCTTACCTTTTGCTTAACTTCTTCCAGGACCATCCAGCATAGGGAGCAGACTTTCATGTGCGCATGGTAAGCCAAACATGTTTATGTCAGTACTGATGAGCAGTTCAAAAATATTTAGTATGTGATGTTGGTGTCAAGACTGTTGTGTGTATTGATGTACTTTCTGTAATAGTGGCACCACTGTTAGTTTGTTAGCATATATCGGTCTATAGTAGTGTAGGTGTTAATCTTTTCCTGTATTTGTTGCTTAATTTCACAGGTATTCCTGACAATGGAAGTGTGGGACTTTTACCACCTGATGTCAGTGTATCAGCAGACTCTGATGATGATGGTGGCCAAACAGAGGCACAGTTGGGGATGCGGAGGTTGAACCTGACACTGAGCTTGACATACTGCCACCCCCCTGTAATTCCATCAGACACAGCCTGTAGGCCTCACCTACACTTTCCAGTAAACCCTCAGATATTGGACAGGTGGTGGGTGAGACTATTGATCATGGGAAGTGTGATTACTGTGGCTTCAGTGCCTGTTGACTCTGGCCATAGCCAAAGTGTGGGTGAAGTGCCATGCATGAGGGTTGTTATGGGTGCTTGGAGAAGCCTGCTGTCCATCCTCCACCTGATCTTGATGTCTCCTCCGGTGCTACTCAATGTATGTTTAGGTCCATTATGGTAGTACAGGTATGTTTCCATAGATCCTCCAGAGAAATGCTTAGGGTTGTAGATGTGGCACAGGCTGACATACATGACTGCCTCCACCATGTTGCCGATTCAGTGGTTAAGATAAATAACATGTTGGAATGGGCGGTGTCTGTGATGGAACATCTGCTGGGAGGGAGAACGGCATCCTCATGGGTGTAGGTCAGCCACATAACCTGCTGTTAGCCAATGTGGCTGTGCCTGATTATTTTTATTTTTATTTATTTATTTTACATTTGTTATCCGGGCTAGTCTAACTGGATATATTTCCATTTTCAGTAGAGGCCCTGAGAGAAAATCTCCGAAAGTAGCACACAGAATTTACAAACAATATTTACACAGTGTAAAAAAAGATAACAAAAAATATGAACGTAATAATAAAAAGAAGTATTACACTAAACTGTGTCAGACAGTATAAGACAAGTTGATATACAGTATAATACATAGGTAAATTACAGTACAACAGGTTGTTTTAGGATTGCTAGTTACAGTACTGCCCTTAACGGGATATGCAGCAGAGTTTAGTAAGAAAAAAGTGAGAAAAGGAGACGAGAAGTAGTAAAACAAAGGATTAGTCGGGGTTGCTGCAGGGACATAACCAATGGATCTTCAGGTGGTTTTTGAGGTTTTGTTTAAAGAGAGGCAGAGAGGGAAGTAAAGTTAGTTCTTTAGGTAAAAGGTTCCAGTTTTTACCTACAGTGTTAGAGAACAGGGAATCCCCTGCCGAGTTGCTGGACTTACTTATGGTGGCTAGATGTTTGCCAGAAGAGCACAGTGAATTTAGATTTTTGTAGGGAATTATGAGGTTAGAGAATATAGAGGTGATGTTAGGTTGGTAGAATAGCTTGTGAGCAATGGTGAGTTGAGAAAATAACAGATGATTTTGTAGTTCTAGCCAGCCTAGCTGCAGTAGATTCAGACAGTGGTGGGTTCTAAAGGGATTGCCAGTAGCAAATCAGGTAATGCTATTGTAGGAATTAGCTAGTTTGATAAGATTATATTTTTTAGGTTAGCGTATATGGGTGAGGTGTATAGAAGAGTTTAGATTAAGTAAGAGTGGGCAATTTTGGTTCTGGCTGATGGTGTTAAAAAGGGTTTAATTCTATATAAGGAGCCAATTTTTTGTGTACTGATTTTATAGTGTTGTTTATATGGCTATCAAAGTTAAGGTTATTATCAATTGTGATTCCTAACAGTTTAGTGGTAGAGTCTGGGGATATGAGGGTACCGTTATTGGAACTGATTGAGAAGTCTATAGGGGAGGACTTACTGGTAGATACAAAGAGTAGGAGCTTAGTTTTTTTGGCATTTAGAAGGAGGCAATGTTTCAAGAACCATGTCTCGACAATGTTGAATACCTTCTGAGTTGTACAATGTAGTTCTGAAGGGGATTTAGCTGAACATATGAGTGTTGAATCATCTGCATATTGTATGCAGGTGGCTTGAGGAATTGCTACATGCAGGTCATTGATGAATAGTGAGAAAAGGAGAGGTCCTAGAATAGAGCTCTGAGGGACTCCAAGGGTGACTGGCAGTAGGGATGATAGATTATTCTCCCAGAGAACTGCCTATTGCCTATTGCTGAGGTAGGACTTGAACCAATGGACAGCCAAAATGTCAAGCGAAAGGGATTCTAGAATGTTAATAAGAAGGGTGTGGTTTACCATGTCAAAAGCTTTTGAGAGATTGATAAAGACTGCAGATGAGAGGATATTACTGTTGCGATTTCTATTAATGGAATCTGTGAAGGATAAGAGGGCAGTAATGATACTATAAAATGGCCCAAAGCCATCTTGGCAGTTAGCTAGAATGTTATGTTGAGTTAAATGGTCTAATAGCTGATGGTGAATGCATTTCTCCATAATTTTTGCTAAGGGTGATAAAAGGGCTATAGGCTGGTAGTTAGAATAATCTTTTGAGTTACCACCTTTATGTAGGGGGATAATGTGGGAAATTTTCCAGATTTATGGGATGGTCCCCTCATTAATGGTTCTATTTATAAGGATGGATATTGGATATGCAATAACCTTGGCTGCTTTTTGCGGGTATTCAGATGGTAGCTGGTCAGCAGAAGGAGTACGAGGTTTCAGTTTTTTGCATGAATTTGAAGATGAGAGCTGTAGAGATGGGTTGCAATTTAAATGTTGGGAGAGAGACAGAACTGGTGGTAGGAAGTTTTGAGTTATCTGGGGATAGCTGACTGGCGAGTGACTGTATGGGCTCTGTGAAAAAAGTATTGAAAGCATTGGCAATTTGGATGGGGGTATTACGATCAGACCCTAGTGGGGTTGGTGTACGAGAGTGACCTGGGAGTAAGAGTCTATTGATACCTGACCAGAACTTCTGTGGGTTGTTTTGGTGTATTTGCTGTAATTTGCAATAGTAGTTCTTTTTGTCAGTGTGTGTTGCCTTTTTTTTGTAGTATTTCTAAGCTGCCTAAAATTTTGTTGGTCAGAGAGAGTTTTGGTAGCTCTCCATTTAGCCCATGATTTGTTTCTAAGCAACATTTTTTTGTCTAGTTTCCTTAGAAAGCCAGGGGCTGGTTTGGTCTTCATTCTGATAAAACGTTCAGGAGCATGCCTATCAAGGATAGCTAAGAATTTAGAGATGAAATGTTTAACAGCCTCTTTGACTGGGAGGGATTTTAAAAGATTCTAGTCACAGGCACTTAGTTCATTTTGAAATAGTACTGGGTTAAAGTGTGTGTTGGTCCGTGAAATCCTATAAGTGGGGGGGGGTTAGAAATATCATTCTTTTGCCTTATAATGTAAATCAAAGTGTGATCACTTACATCATCAGGCAGAGTTCCTGCCTTATAAGTTTGTTTATGTTTATTAATAAGAATCCAATTTAAGGTGCTCTCTTTTTTATTTGGTTTGTTGATTCTGGTTGTAGAGGTAATTGTTTGACTAAAGCCATGAAGATTAATATGGGATGTGGGATTTTCAGCATTGACAGTTTTCCAGTCAGTATTAAAGTCACCTAGTATTATTGTTTCTTGTGGGTAAGTAGAGGATACCCAGCTTAGGATATCCTCGATTGTATTATTATTGTTACCAGGAAGAAGATAGATACAGATGATATATAAGGATTTGTTGGGGTTGATTTGCAATCTGGAGATAAGGATTTCTGCATTATTTTCCAGAGGTGGGTTATAAGGTAAGGAGGAGATCTGAAGTCCATCTTTATATAACATTGCTTACTCCCCAACCCTTACATTTTCTACGATCTTGTCTTAATATATTATATCCTAGGGGGATGATTTCCTTGTCTTTAGTTTCAGGTTTTAACCAAGTTTCTGTGAGGCAGAAGATGTCAAATGAGAGAATATCTAGACGGGCATAGAGATGGGCTATTTTGTTATTAATACTGCGGCTATTAAGATATCCTATTAGGAAGGAATTGGGGGTTTGGGGTGGATAACAAGGAGTGTGGGATAGGGGCTGTAATGTTTTACTATGCAGACATTGGTTGGACCTGGATTAGGGTGGATATCAATATCTTTCAAGGAGGGATTTTTTAGTCTTAGAGTAGGGTTGTATGTATAGCTTATTTGATATTTTACTTTCTTTACTGTCAGTTTGCTGTATTTAATATGTGAGAGTCTATGGTATTTGGCTAGCAGGTAGCTAGGATTGGAAGTGATATTTATTTGAGTATGGGTGTGGGTCAAGATTAGTATGGCTGTTTGTTTTGGAGAGTAATTAAACTGGTAATAAGTCAGTTTTTCAAAGGAAGTGAGGATATAGGCTGAGGCGAGGACAGATATACATATTGTTAGAAATGTTAGTTTGGTTGTGATGGCTTTGGTTACTTTAGGCATACTAATGATGAGCTTAATGATGCAGGTGAGTGGGGGTAAGGTTGGTTAAAAAATATAATAAGGTATATATTGAGAAGGTTAAGCATTCCTATTTGGGAATTAATCCTTGTTGGTAAAAGGTATTGGATAAGCAAGAAATACTATAAGAAGGCTTTGCGTAAGTGTTTAGGTAAAGGAGGGGTGTGGCTGTGTATGTATAGTGGCTGGTGTGTGAGATTGGTGGGATGGGAGTGAGGGAGTGGTCTAGGTAGTATAAGTTTAGGACCACTGGGGTGGGTGGGAATTGGGGATAGGGTAGGAGAGCAGAGTGAGCCCGCAGGGCGAGCAGAGTGGGTAGAGCCACAAAGTGGGTTGTCTACTGAGAAGTAATCAGTAATACAGAAAGACTGTGCACTACCAAGGCCTTGAGTAGGTAGGTAACACTGTCTAAGTATAATTTTGTCTAGGTAATATGCAAGGGATGTCCTTCTATTTCTAGTTTCCAGAGGAAAAGGAGATTAAGGCAGAAGGCATCATTTGCATTCAGTGCTATGGTGAGAGGTTAATTTGTAGTAGGTCACCTTTCTACAAGTATGCCTTTCAGCCTAACTTCTGAATGGTTATACCTTCGTATTTGTTTTCTGGGGGAGATTTCTTAGTTTTTATGCTTGAATTAGGGTTCCTGGACTTGGTATTATACAGTGGAGATATGGGAGATTTAGAAAGTCAGATACAGTGTTCTCATATCCTGTATTCTGCTGCCATCTAGTGGTAAAAGTGGGGAACAACAACAGCTCACTTAGGAGGTAAGGAGGACAATATAGTAAGGGGAGGAATGACCTCGGGGTAGGTCCACGGGTATGCTGACCCTTACAATTAGGTTTAAAAAAGCACTCACTCTTGAAGAGTTCAATAACAGAACTGTAGGCTATCGCCTTTATCTCAAGGCTGGTGAGAGGCACTTCTATGCGGTCCAAAGTTTGGTATTCAATTGGGAGTTTTTTCTGTTCTGTAGGGTACTCTTTAAGGTAGGAGATGGGAAGAGACAACCCGTGTCTCAGCACAGGGCTTCCAGGCTGAAAGAGAGACAGAGAGAAAAACTATATAATGCCAGCTTGTTTAAGGTCTTAGCAGGACTAGGAGAAATGCTGGAGGGGTGGAATGCGAGTAAGGAGCTGAGCGTTCTATGAAAAGCAGTACAGTTGTAACTCAAATTATACAATTTAAAGGCTCTACAATCATAGTCTGTGTTCCACATGAACCAGGAAAATCCCACTGTAAACTACTATTAGAGATCTAATTTATATAAAAAAGAAAACAAGCATGTAGAAGAGAAATAAACAGTAAAACAACATTAACAATTTAATCACAGCAGTTTATATGCTAATCTAGAACAACTTTGCCTGTATACTAGATAACTAGGTTAATCCCTATTTAATTCCCTTAGAATGGTCTAACTGTTACTTTATGAGGATCGAGCACATGTGTTTAAAGTGCAACCATACTGTAACAAAGTTACTGTATTAGCGGCAACTCCGTATAGACATGCTGAGTGAGCAGTGTTAGTCTATATGTTGACTGCTTGCAATTAAGCTATTTAGGGCTAGAAATGCAGTCCAATAATAAATAACAGCATACTATACCTAGCTGGATTCTAATTAATCTAAACAATTGATTACCATAGCTTACTAAGCCACTGGCATGCTCTTACAAAGCACAGGCATTCACTTTAAGTCGCACCTTACTGTTGGTGTGCAAAGACGCCAAAAGCTCCGTGCTTATTTATTTAATGCCTGTTGTAGTCAACAGAGCTAGAATGCGGACCTATGATCAAGTTAATAATCTGTGCCAGAAACTATAGTTTAGCTATATTCAGAAGTAGTATTCTGTGCTAGCGCACCTTTGACAGTATATATACTCAACTGCAGTGTTCTATACCGGGAGACCTGTAAACTAGCTACTATGATTCCAAATGTTTGAAGTAGAATGCTTCCATAGTGGCAGTACTTCCACTGCTCAGTCAATGGTTGAGCTGTCCACACCAAGACATGGCAGGCCATGGGGTAATGGTCCTGGTTGTCCTTGTGAGGGGAGCTCATCTAGCAGACATTAGTCACATTCAGGTAGCACCAGTGCATCAGACTGTGGGTGTGTCAGTGCAACTCTTGGCAGAGCTAGTTCTGGTGGTTGGGTAAGACAATGATGAACTGCCACCTTCACCATGTATGGCTCATACCTATCTGACATACCAAGATGCAGAACTAACACAGAGCTTGGCTGCATTCATGCAGACACTTACACACCAATTTCACCTGGAGGACACACACACACACACACACACACACACACACACACACACACACACACACACACACACACACACACACACACACACACACACACACACACACACACACACAGCAATTACATGGTTCAGCCGTAAAGCTTAAAACTCATTTTGTCTCACTGTCCATTTGTTACTTTATCCAAATGTCTGCCTGTTTCTCCTTCTTACTCACACACACTCATCGACCTTTTGTGTCAGCCTAGGCTTCCTGCCCCCCCCTACACACACACACACACACACACAAAACACCCTGTGCAAGTGATGCAAACTGTGCCAGATCCCTGTTTTCTATCTTTTAGATTCAGGGATACATAAGTTTTGTGTCTAATGCTCAGGGTGCATAGATGACTTATGTCTGCATTTGTGAAATTAAATTGGTAATTGCACCTTTTACTTATATTGATCTTAGAAAGTTAGACAGTTGATACTTTCTTTGTGCATCAGTGTTGTTAATGATCTTGTGAGGGTTGTGACGTCTGAAACTGAAATGTGCCTCATTACCTTCTAACTTTTCTCTTTGAGGATTTTCCTGTACAAACATATGGGGCTAAACTGAGGGCATTCGGTGACCATCAGTAATTTTGAGAGGTATGACTGTGTGAATCTTTGATGCCTGAAGCTTAATACTTAATAACGAACACATGTAAGTGACATACGTCTCTCCTGTCACTTGTTAAGGTCATTCCTGTACAAATAAAAATCCCAAGGCAGAACAACGAACCAAAAATTAACTTAAAGACAAGGCAGGACTGCAGAGCCAAAACTTTAATAATCCAGTAAAATAGCACTCAGAAGTGACACAATACCACCAAGAAATCTCAAGGTAATTTCTGTACAAATCACCCACCTTTTACTTGTTTACACTACCAAGTAACAGCATGCAAGAATATGCCAGTCATTCATATTATTACACAATATACTCCAGGTTCAGCACTTGCCTGTAAATCCAGCAGTTGCAACAGTCTTAGTTCAGAGCTGACTCTGTCTGATGCTAGCAGTACATAGCCATTACATGGGTAGGTATAGGTCGTGAGCATTTCCTGACATCAATGTTATTATATGTATGTGCGTAGGAGGAAGGTTTTAGCCCCTTAGGTGGTGAGTGAATGTGTTATGTGTTGTCTCTTAGCCAACTCAAGAGCATATTGAGGATGTCTACATCTGCCTACACCCACAGCAATTGCTGGTTCCCTCTCTGACTCCTCACCTGCGTGTGGCTGTGGTGAGCTTGCCAGTGGTGGTGGGATGAGTGCCCCTTCCCCTTGTTGATCCTGCTGAAGCTGTTTTCTCAGGATGATGTTGTGTAGCAGTGTACATATAGTGCATATTTCAGTAAATGTACATGGAGTGTGCTGCAGGGCTTCCCCAGATGTATCTAGGCTCCAGAACTGTGACTTCAGCAGCCCAAAATCATGCTCTATGATATTTCTGGTTCATTGTGGTGTTCTTAAGCAGGTGTGTGTGCATTTTTGATAGGTGTCATCAGCCACGGTTCCAGTGCATAACCTTCATCCCCGGTAAATGACCCTATGGGATATCCCCCAATTGAACATCTGACTCATTGGGGAGGTGTGCCAGATATATGAGTCATGGCAACTGCCTGGGTTACCACCGCACACATTCAGGATGATTCCCTTGGCATTACACATGACTTGACAGTTAATAGAGTGGAAGCCCTTTCTATTTATGTAGAACCTTCCCTGTTCCCTGGGTGGTGCCTTAATTTCTACATGTGTGCAATCTATGGCACCCAGTACTTCAGAGTAGTGTGCTACATGGTAGAACTCCTGAATATTTCTGTCCCTGGCCTCAGGAGTACAGGGAAAACATACTGTGGTCCCTGGCATGTTGGAGCATAGCATTCAGTAACTGATGGAGGATCCTGGATGCTGATGCCTGTGACACCCCTAGTATGTGTCCTGTCGGTCTCTGAAAGGTACCTGCAGCTAAAATTCTAAGTTCTGCACATACCTTTGTCTCCAGTGGGATGGGTTCCCCTTGGTTTACCTTGGCTCTCAGTTGAGGATGACAGAGGTTGCAGAGTTCCTGTAGTGTGTCTTTACCCATCCTGTAGTAATCTACAATTTCCATGTCATGTAGACTGTGATAAGTTAAACAGGGTCTGAAAACTCTTCTCCTTCTTGGCCTTGGTCTGTTAGCAGTAGATGCAATCATTTCAGCCTCTTGCCCATATACATGATTTAAAGCAACAACAGCCCCTAACATTGTTTCTGTGTAGACTCCTTTCCATGGCTGTATTCCAACAGGTTTTGGAATTTGCAGGGAAAACCAGCACTGACTCTACATGGTTGCTTTATAGCTTGTTGAATAACTCCTCCATATTGATAAATTAAACAAAGTGCACCCAACCAGGGTCCAACTGAAACAACAAAAATAACAGTTCGGACCACTGCACACGGACAAGATTCGTAGGTATTAAGTAATCCTTTAATACAGACTTAGCGCTTTCACCATAAACATATGGCATCATCAGAGTAAATTCTAGAAACACTCCCATCATTTTATATAAAACACTAATTAATTAATTGAATAATGACACACCCTTGCCAATGAGCCCAAAGTATTACACATTCAGATTTTACATAATTAATACAATAAAGAAAAAAATAAAAGAGAACACTATTTCTAATCTTGATAGTTGTAAACAAATGAATAGTTAAAAAAACTGATACAAAAATCAAAAATCTAATCAACTAAATCTTATACGATTTTTGCTTTAACACAGGCTTGAGCGAAATATAATCATTCAGACCAGGCTCGCTCATGGCATTCAACCTCAATTGCCACTCCACCTCAAGAACAGCAACCCTATTACTAACATCACCCCCTTGGTCCATGTAAACACGATCAATGATAAAAAAGACAAACTTTTTAAACTGCAAACATTTAAGACTGTGCAAGAACAGAGCATTATGAACATCCTTGTTTTTAATTGCTCTTACATGCTCCATGACCCTGTCTCTTAATCTACGAGTGGTCATTCCCACATAAAATGCATCACAGGTGCTGCAGGAAGCCACATAAACCACGTTCTTACTATTACAACTACATAGTCCAGGACAGGCCAATGTATGTGCAAACCCTGCCACACATACACAAGCACCTTCAGCGATAAATCTGCAGCTTCTGCACGCTCCACACTTACCCATCCACGACCTTCTTGACCTACTCTCCCTTTCCAACAAACTCTTGAGATTGTCCCCCTTACTAAAAACAATCATTGGTGCTTTACCAACTATCCCCTTGATCTCATGACTCAAACAGTGATCCCATGCATGCCTAACTACTGCACATATTTCAATGGCCTTCTCACTGTATTTCAAAACAAACGCCGGACCACACTTCCCACCTTCAACATTACTTTCATGCCCACTTTCCATCTCAATGGGCAAAATACCTTCAGTTACAAATTTTTTCAAGATAGGAATATATATGGTCCGTCTCTTTTGATAAACCTCTCTTTTAACCCTCAACAAGAGATTTAAAGGATAACCTCGGTCAAGCAACAAACCTATTAGGTTATAAATCTCCTGCCTGAAGATGTCATCATCACTCACTAGTCTCGAAATCCGCACCATCTGACCTTTTGCAACCCCCTTTCTCTGATGAAAGGGGTGACAACTAGTGAAATGGAGCATCGAATTAGAATAATTATCCTTCCTAAAAATGGTACTTGACAGTCCCCCACTATTCTTAGCAATTCTAATGTCTAAAAAATTAATACTGTCCCTATTCCATTGGTGAGTAAACCTCAAAAATCCAGTCGAACCATTTAAATAGTTAACAAACTCAATGGCCTCAATCTCATTGCCATTCCACAGGATTAATAAATCGTCCAAAATTCTGTTATAAAGAACAATATTAGAGTTGAATCTGGAAGGAAACACAAACTGCCTCTCCCACGCCAGCAAAACAAGGTTGGCAAAAGTAGGGGCACATTTTGCCCCCATCACAACACCGGAAGTTTGACGAAGCACCTCACCCTCAAACTTCATAAAATTGTTGTTTAGAACAATCTCCATTATGTCATAAAGAAAATTCAACCTACCCTTATCAATCTTACTACTGGTATTGAGACTGTCATAGAACATTTCCAGCCCCTCATGGTGAGGAATAACAGAAAAAAGATTAACCACATCAACTGTAAGAAAACTATAAGAGTCAGAACATGCTTTAACCTCCCTGAGCCTCTCAAGACAGTGCCAAGAATCCCTCAAAATATGGGAAACCTCATTGAGGGCTGGTTTAGATAAAACATATACAAAAGCAGCTAGGAGTTCAGTTTTTGAACCCCTCACAGAGACAATAGGTCTAAAGCATAAATTGTCAACACCTTTGTGCACCTTTGGAATACCAAAGATGCATGGCATAACTGGATATCTAACCGTTAAAAAATCGTACTCTGTTTCACTAATTATACCCCTGAAACAAAGAGTCCAACAAAAACAAATCTATTTTTTGGTATGCCCTGTTTACTTCATTGGTAGATACTCTAATATAAGTAGTCTGGTCCTCCAAAAGACCCATCATTGAGGCAATATAGTCAATTTTAGTCATGAGTACCATGCCGCCACCCTTGTCCGGCTTCATACACCTTACATTTTCAGTTGCTCTCAATTCCCTTAAAGTCAATCTCTCATCCTCACTCAGATTGTCTTTAAATATGTACCTCTGTGAACAAATCCTTCTATATTCAAACTCCACCAATTTCTCAAAAACTGAAAATTCAGAACTAAACGGCGGAATAAAGGTACTTTTCCTTTTTAAAGACACCAATGACGTATTAGAATATTCACACTCATTCCCAGTCTTTCCTTGAAAAAACACCTGCAAATTAAGCTTCCTCAAAAACAATTTAAAATTAATCAAAACCTGCGCTATATCAAGCCTAAAATTGGGCACAAAGTTAATGCCCTTGGAAAATTTACCAAAATGCCCATCAGTGATTTCCATCTCGGCATAATTGTAAATGATAAAACCATGTTTTTTCAACACAGACCTACACATACAACCATTAAAATCAACATCACAGTTGCAATTGATAAAACTTTCATCAAAATCATTGGACCTAGCCAAGAAGTGTGACTGCTCATCACCTTCCACTAAATTTAATTTCTCATTTTCAAAAACATTACTCTGCCCATTGATGGTCAACATTCCATCACCCTCACCATAAGCAACATCACTCATGGCATACTGAACTGGACTGTATAAAAAATTATCAATATCAACGCTTGAAATGCTGGACTCATTGGCATCACTAACAACAACATCACACTCAACATTGTCAAAAAGAAATACTAAAATGCTGGACAGTCCTCCCGAAACACCCCCCTCCCCCTCCCTCCCGAGAGAACCTCCGCTCCCGTCGCTCCATCGACCGACCCTTGTTTAACAACCTCTCCGACCTTCTCAGTTCGTGAGGCTGTTCCAAAAAAAACATCATCAGAGTCAAAGTCAAAATTTTGCTCGTGATTGTCCACACAATTTTCCGCTACAGTAGCAGCACTAAAATTTCTTGTTACATGTGCCTTGGAATTGCGACCAGGAGGGTAAGCACATTTGCTAGTATAATCAGCTGCATCCCTGGCCAACTTTTTTTGCTTAATAACCTTGCTCCTATTGACAAACGATTCAATGTTGGCCAAGACTTTATCAAACCAATGCTTGTACTGAAAAAATAACAAGTCCGTTGTAATACTGGAATGCAATCGCGTGATATCCCCCCGCAATTCCAGCAACTTTTTACCGTTGTTGTCAGTAATAATGTCCAGCATTTCCAAACCAACTCAGTCAAACAGTGAAACTAAATTGTCAAAAAACACAGTACCTGGTTCGATGCCCATCGGCAGTTTCCAAACACGGAGCCCTTTAGGAACTTGCTTCAAACTCCTGGATTTACAAAGAAACAAATTGTCCAATTGAAGCGCTCTATACTTCATACAGAGTTTATCAAACCGATGTATCTGCTCCTTCAACGTAGCATATAATGCTTTGTTAGATAATGTTTCCAACACACACAACTCTACTACCGGCAACTCAAACCAGGATTCCAAGCTAGTTTCACTTCCTATATTCACCGTTGGTATAGGCGGTTCTTCTCCTCCATATTGGATTGGTTGATTAGCATACAATTCAGCTGCTTATGCTGTAATTAGCATGCCACAGTGTTTAACTTGTTTGCGTGCCTTGTGTAGGGCCACTTACTGAATCCAAAACAGTCTGCTACCATGTGCGCAGAACACTGCACCATGCATACGGTTTAAATGGACCATGTAGGCTTTATTGAGTCTGGCCTTTTGTTTTTATGTAGCACTGAGATGGACTTAAAATGAGACTTTTTGCATCAATGTGCATTCTCTAAACAATAATAACACAAGTATAAACTATCACATTATTGACTAAACAGGCATCACCACTGATTACCTGGGAAGAGAAATCCAGTCCTTGCATCAAGGTGCATTCTCTAGACAATAATAACACAAGAATAAACTACCACATTATTGACTTAACAGGAATCACCATTGATTACCTGAGAAGAGAAATCCATTACTTGTCCTGTATATTATAACAGCCCTTAGCAACACGGGAGGGTAGTTGTCCAATTGCATTCACTTTTTTCCTTTAAAACTTGCTTTTCCCACCAACCCAGTCTAACTTACCTGATAACCAGCATCCTGGTGCTGTACCTGGCTGATTGTTTCTGGCACTCCTACCTCTTCCAGCCAGACAGGACTCTATCCAGGGGAAATGGGTTCTCCCCCCTCCTCCCAGAACACGTGCTGTTTCCTCCCCCTTTTTACACAACTGAATGCTATAATTAGGAGGCCGCACTCATGGTACCATTTTTATATCCCTATTGTTTGCCCAGGATGTGTCCCTTGGATCTCTGTGTGGTGTGCTTGCCAGTAAGAGGAATTTGCTAATTCTGTGGACAAGATGTCAAGATATTATGGCATATTTAAACAAATTTTAAAGTGTATTATACACCTATGCTCTCATAAGTAATTAGCATTCCATGCTGTTTCTATTGTTGCTACACACAAACACCCTATAGAGGAACCCTTATCCTTATTTGCATACTGTGTTTTTATCTGAACAATGTATTTGGGCTAACTTGTACTTCCAGGCAACAACACAGTTCATGAACTGTTTTTTATTCTGTCATAGAACTGCAATTAAGACTATAGTGCTTCCAGGCAACAACACAGTTCATGAACTGTTTTTTGTTCTGTCATAGAACTGCAATTAAGACTATAGTGCTTCCAGGGGCACACAGCTCATGAACTATTTTTTGTACTGTTGTAGACCTGTAATTTTATTGACTGTAGTAGCAATATGTTTCCAGTTATTTAGTGGTGAACGGTGTTATACTCCTTACTGAAACTGTTTGTTTTCCATTAGTACAGGCAATGGCATGGGAACTACTCTATGCTTTATGGACTTTGCCTGAACTAACCATACAATTGCATTAATATCTGGTATAGTCCTGCCGTCTTAATTAATATAGTTCACTCTCCCTCCTGTCTATTACCACTAGCTCTGCATACTTTTCTATCTCTCTTTACCTATCTCTGACCCACACTGCACTCCCACACTATATGTACATGCATCCTTTACAGTCCCTACTCACACTCCGCTCCTCTGGCCCCACAATAGCTTTTCAGCTAATCTTTCCTCCCTTCTACACAGCCACTGTTAAGTTGGCGTAACCATCTGGAATTCTTTTCCGGCCAACTATCCCTCCTGCGTCTCGCTCCCTCTGTAAAACTGTCGCGCTTTGCCCCACTTTCCACATTTTGCTTGTGTGTGTCTCTCTCCTTTACCCTGTTTAAATAGCTCGTCACCATTTTCCTCTCCTGTTTATGTAGTTCTGCACCATTTCACCTCTCTACCCTGCTTACTTTGTTTGTATCATCCTCATATCTCTTCTCTTTTTACAGCTTGGATGAACACCATCAAAACACGGGGTCCGTCTCATCTGAACCTCATCCTGAATCCCTGCTAGGGCTGCATTGATCTCCAACACCATCCACATTCATCAGCCAGACTTTTTTGAACAGCCTCCCCACAGTCCCACAGTATAGGTACCTACCTACATCTTGCAGCTGTTATCTTAGTGATGTTTTTGGTATTAATAGTCACTTGCACACTAAGCGGACCTACCCCGAGGACGTATCCACTCCCGTTCTGTCCCCCTTTCATGTTGAGCTTCTTTAGTAAATTTAATTTGCTGTTCCCCATGTTCACCACTAGATGGCATTAGATATCTAAGTATATGTAACACGTACTGCATCTCCACACTTCTGAACCAAGCAAGGCAAACTTAAAAACTAATTCAGACAAGGAAAAGAATAACAAATTTAAAAGCAAATTAAATCAGGAATAAATCCATTCCTTGTCAAGTATATTATAGCAGCCCTTAGCAGCACAAGAGGGTAGTTTTCCAATTGCATTCACTTTTTCCCTTTAAACTTGCTTTTCCCACCAACCCAGTCTAACTTACCTGATGACCAGCATCCTGGTGCTGTACCTGTCTCATTGTTTCTGGCACTCCTACCTCTTCCAGCCTGTCAAACCCGCTCCATTCGCCCTCACTAATTAACCAAAAAGGTGGTGGTGTTGCAATTATGTACAAAGAACACCTGACCCTCTCCCCCTGCCTATACCTCAACCTGATTTTCATCCAGCTGAGCTTCTCATACTAAACTGCCATTCGCAACTCCTCTAAAAGATTTGCCATTGCAACTATGTACATATACCAACAGGTAACAACATCCCCATCCTGGAATCTGTCCTATCCTGTATCTCGCAAAATATCATCTGTGAAACCATCCTTCTCTGTGATGTGAATATTGATTGGCAAAAGATATCCATCCTCTCCTCTTTCACATACATTAACCTCCATAGTTTCCATCAACTAATGAATACCCCCACTCGCTACAACAACAACACTAACAGCTTTACCTTAGACTGGATTCTTACCTCTGATCCTACATTATTCCACAACCCCTGCACCCTACCCAACTCTCTAAGTGACCACCTCCCTACCAAGGTTCTCAGACACTCACCCCAAATACTCAAATCCCAGACCTACAAAGAATGTAGAAACCTCTCTCACTTCAATGCCAATACCTTCAGTGATAGCCTAGCTTCTATTGACTGGTCTCTCCTTAAACACCTTCCCCTCAGTGATGCAGTCCTTCATTTCAATAGCACCTACCTGGACATCCTTAACTCCTCAGATCCTCTAAGAAAAATTAGGGTTAAATCTAACTACTCTCCTTGGCTCTCTAAACATATCCTCTCCCTCATGAATCAAAGGGACAAATATTGGAAACAATGGCTTCAAACGAAATCCGCATCACTCCACCAAAAGTATAAAAAACTGCGTAACCTGTCTAAAAAACAAATAAATAAGGGCAAAAAGAAATACTACTACAATACCCACTTCACTCATAACTCAAACCCTAAAAGGTTCTGGCACTCAATCAACAAAATACTACACCCAGGAAATCCTACCACCCCTAACCCCTACCCAGATAGTTCTCCCCAAGAAACTGCCACCCTGCTTAATATTCATGTCATTTAATCCATCCAAAAAACTTACCCAAGCTTTTCCAGCAGTCATTTCCCCTCATACCATGCAAAACACTATCTTACAACCCCCTTTCTCTCTGCAACATGGGTTTTCCCCCCTCCTCCCAGAACACGTGCTGTTTCCTCCCCTTTTTACACAACTGAATGCTATAATTAGGAGTGCCTACATAAAATCCCTCCTTCTTAAATTAAAACCTTGCTCTCCTTCAACCGACAACCTCCCACCCCTCTTCCTGAAAATAGCAGCACACTTTATAGCCTATCCTGTCTCCATATTAATTAACCATTCCGTACAAGAATCCACAGTCCCCAACTCTTGGAAAACTTCTTATGCCATTCCACTACACAAAGGAGGTAACTCCACTGATCCTTCCAGTTATAAATCTATATCAATTCTGTGTCCACTCTCCAAAATATTAGAAAAATGCATACACAAACAGCTTCTTAAATACCTGACCAATAGCAATCTCCTTACCCCACACATCATGGCTTTAGACTGAATCACAGCACCTCCACTGGCCTGCTCTCCTTCACACATACTGTTGCAGAAGCCATAGACAATAACCATCTTGTATCCTGCCTCTTTCTTGACCTCTCCAAAGCTTTCGATACTGTGTCCCATTCTAAACTCATTGCCAAACTAACCAACCTTAACCTCTCCCCCTACTATTCACTGGTACTCTAGCTATCTCACTAACAGACTCCAGTCTGTTAGGTGGCACCCTGCCTGTTCCCTTTTTGTTCCTATCCAAACAGGTGTCCCCCAAGGCTCAATCCTCGGGCCGCTCCTTTTCAACATCTTCACCAATAATCTACACTCCTCTTGCACTTCCTCTACTATTATTCAATATGCCAATGACTCTATAATCATCACTATCTCTGACAACATCCCTAACCTTCACTCCTTAACATAACAATCTTTTTCATCATTTGAAAACTGGCTAATCAATCACCATCTCTTACATAACCCTAAAAAGACTAAGCTCCTACTTTTTCTCCCAAAACTCCTCTCCCACCACAAATCCACTTTTACCATTCTCTCTCTTAATCAAACCCCAATCACTCCAGATCCCAATACTAAACTACTTGGAACAATAATTGACGAGCAAGTAAAATTTGACATTCATATACAACAGAGTATAAAAAAAAAAAAACAACCAGAAACTCAGCCTTCTCTACAGAAACAAAACATTTATAGCCCCTACAACTAAATCTGTGCTTGCTCAAGCCTTTCTCCTTCCTTCCCTTCTGTATGCCTCCCCTATCCTTACTCATGTCCAGACTTCCCGACTGTCCAAACTGGAGAAAGCCTATAACAACATAGCCAGATTCACCACTAACCTACCATGCAGATCTCATCCTCTTGCCCTAAACCAACTCCAATGGCTAGAATTTCCTCAACTCCTTCTCCTCTCTCAGCTACAGCTTACTCACTTCCTACTAAACAAACCCTCAGCCTGTCCCTCATTCTCTTTACTTGTATCTCACTATACACCAGCTCACCCACTTTGCAGCTCTGACCAGAACCTAATTCATGTTTACAAACCTCACAAAAACATAGGCAAACTTCTTTATAGACAATCCGTCTCCTTAGCCTGGAACAGACTGCCCATAAACATCCATAATATCCCTAGCTTCTCCTGCATCAAAGCTGAAGTTGAAAACTACCTCTTGAACTCTAGAATCTGCTCTTCCCATAATCCACCATGAACCAAAGTACATGTCTCATTACATAACCTCCCCTTTTTAACCTGTCATAGTGCTACACATATAATCTACTCACCCTTTTGATAACTTTCAACCTAAACTCTTTTCCTGTCTTAATAACTATTAGTGGTTTGAGACTGGAAAATGTCTATTATACTAATGGTAAAACACTGGGCAGAATTCACAAAGCCTCCGTGTAAGAGTTATAACTCTTACATGGAGGCTGCAGTTAAACGGAGTGATGTCAGCATGCTCTGCATATTCATGAGAGCATGCTGAATCACACCTAAGGCTAACACGTTCCGTGGAAGACAGTAGGGGGTGTGTCCATAGGCCGAGCCCTGCAAGCGGACACGCCCCCAGAAGAGTAAAATTGCCCAAAGTAAACACCCACGACAGAGGCCATGGAAATGTGAATAAACACAACACAACACATGCCCCCACAGACTATGAACATAAAATATATAAATGAACATGTTATATATTTTTTTTAAATTGTAAAGATGTTTGCCCGTGAGTGCGCTTGTTTGCGCGGGCGTGCCCGTAGCACAGCCACAGTTAGCAGTCAGTGGGAAAGCATATAAGAACTAAATATGCAAAGTAAGCCAAGAAGCAATAGCGTAGCGGTAGAGACATCGGCTGAAGAGCAGGCATCCATGGTTCGAGCCCCCACTACATCAATTTTTTTTTTTAGTAAAAATAAGCAAGAAACAAGTCCCTGACAAATATGTACACATATAAAGTCACAATTTATGTAAAATGTAATGAAATAGTCCATTTATATTGAAGAAATGTGAGGTAACAAAACAATAGAAAGTGCCAGATGTGCGTCTAGCTGAGCTACAGTTTAACAAGGTGAGTGCATCTGCCCGTAGCTGAGCAGTGGTTTAACAGGTGCAAAATGAGTGCCCGTAGCTGAGCAGTGGTTTCACATGCTGAAACTGTGTGACCCTAGCTGAGCTGAGCGTAATATGCGTGCTGACAGCCAAATGAGGCTTAAACCAGCGCACCCCATTTGCGCGGAGCTATGCACCGCGCCAACAAGCTAACTGACGGGCAACGTTGAGCAAGCTGTAACAAAACTGCCTTTACACAGACACACCCCCTAGCCTGTCTAGACAGTCATAAAATATAAAAAGCAGTGGCCAGGGTTGAACCCGGGATACCATGCACCATAGTCAAGGTACTGAACCACTAAGCCACGACAGCTGTACTCAGAAATGCAGTAATAGCAAATATATAGGAATGAATAGAAAGTGGAGCATGACAAAGCAGGTTTTGTGAAGTGGATACAATTCCAAAATGGCCAATCACAGATAAGTGCGGGAAAAACGGCATATATAAGCCCCATAGGTGGGAATACACAGCATAAATGATTGTAGAACTGACTTGCAGCCAGAATGTCAGGTGTAGGTGAGGGTAGTTGCTTTCGAGCACAGAGGTGGGGTGTTGAGGAGTCCAGATACATGGTCTGGCTCCTAGTCCACAATCATGAGGCCCAACTCATGCAGGGCCAGGTCCGTGGGGAGCATATAGGGCTGAGGCGTGGGACCGGTTGGCTCATGATCTCACCAGTGTAACAGGGATTCAAAGGACTGGTGAGCAGGTCCGTCACCACCATGCGGATCTGAAGAGACACAAGCAGGACCAATTGAACCTTTGGATACAGGAGGCCCGGCAAATGCCCAATGCCCCACTACTGAGTAAGTTACATTTAATTATGTATGTAAGAAATTAAATTAGCTGATATTATGGATGTGTATTCCAATATTACTTCATTTATATTACAGCTGCAGGTGTCCGTTCTGTGAACCGCAGTGCCTATGGCGATAGGCTGGTGCGGTTGCGCCACCAGGCAGGTCAGTAATCCACTCCCAGTAACTGTAAAGAAATATCAAAGTATGACAGTTAGCAAAAGAGTGCAGTGTAGTCACTAAGTAATAAAATGTGCAAGTAACAGTATAAAAGTGTTTGCAAGTATTGCTTGATTACAAAAGTGTGTTGCAGTCTGTAATCCAAACAGAAAAATGAAAATGTCTCAAATAAAGTCTGAAATAAAGATGCCCCACCTGCAATATAATAGTGCATAACCTGCAGCAGGCTGAAAAGTACAGCTGCAGAAGATGAGCAAATCACATGTGTGAAATATATTCCTGTTGAAATACTGAAACATGACAGAAGTGAGACTGCTGGAAAGGATTGTAATAACTACAGGTAAAACATGTCAACAAAGCCTAGAAGTAAGTACCATCCTGAATAGTAAAATGAAAACAAGTGAGAGGGTGTGAAAAAGAGTTATGAATCCACCAATAAAGTGGTAATAACCCCTGAATAAAGTATACTGCAGTCAGTACAGAATGAAATGAATGTGACAAGTAGAACCAAACTGCGAAATGTGTCCAAAGTGTAGCTGCAGCTGGAATGTGTATCCGAAAATCTGGATATGTTGCTCTCAGTCTGCAATATGCAGATAGTATGATTGTCTGAAATATCAAACATCCACAGTTGTCTATAGCTATATAAAGCAAATGTAGCAGGATGATGTAGTTGAACAAAGCCAGATATGAATGTGTATGAATAACAATAAAATGTATATTGATGTAGGAGTAACAGTCATATCACCAAAGTGAAGTAGTTATCATATAGAAAACTGTAGTTAGAACAGTAGTGTGTATATATCTGTATCTATTAGAAATCTACAGCATATATATATTGGTATTCGAAGGTGTTAATAATATTTTCTTCACCCCACCCTATAACCACATATAATCCATTCCACGCGAAATTGGTATGTGCAATCACAATTAACACCCCTGGACATTTGTCCTGATGGGTCATAAATATTTGCATGTCCGTTGATGCATCTGCCCTGTTCATACATCCAAACCCGATGGCCTGTTGCCATCAATCAACCCTGCATGTTGTTGGACTGTGTATTGCTGTTCAAATAATGCATGCGTTATGCTCGCTGTTCAATGGTGTGAATATCTGGGTGTTTGGTTAATGGGAATACTAATGCATGCTGTTACAACTAATTGCGAATGGTATTGTATGTTACTAACCCAAACTGTCATGACATAATGCAAAACATAGAACGACAGGGAAGGCGGGTTCCAGCGGACCCACCTCTCCCACCTCAGCTGGCGAGTGCACCTGGCACTAGTGCCCAGTCTGACCCTCCTCCGGTGGCCCTGTGCCACCTGCAGGTGGAAGCACTGCAGGGGATGGGGCCCGTCCCCCCTCTGCAAGCATGGCCGGAGGAGAACCACCACTCACCCTCCGTAGCGTCCAGACTGTGGTGCATAGGGAGATCCGGGACTCTGTTCTTGAGCCCCTACGCCAGCTTGAGGCACAGGTGGCACAACTTACGGACATGCCTGTTTCCCGGCCTACATAGCCCCCAGCACAGCCCCGTCCTGGGCAGTGAAGGAACAGTGGCAACTGCCCATGGGTGGGAATATCAGTTCCACTGTTGCCATCTGTGGGCTCATGGGCTCTGGATATCCAAACCTCCGTCCCCTTCAATTGTGTAACCCCCCCACATGTGTCATACACCGCCCCTGTATGCATTTTGTTTGTCTTGTCTGTTGACCTACCCAACCCACTTCCCCAGCTATACCGACTTCCTTCACCTGACATACCACTCTCACCTGAAAAAAAAAGGGCACTCTGTACCCACAAAAAAATTACACCCCATACATAGCTGCCCATTCCGCACACATGTCTGCTGGACATGGAAACTATCAATTACAATTGGCTGTACAACAAGTATTATTGTTGTCCTGACACCTCTCTCAGGGGTGGAAGGTTTCAAATGTCACACCAAATTACATACATATGCACAGCTGTTGCTGATTAAGAAATGGGCAGCTATCGGCTTTACCTACATCCCTCCTGCAAATCCCAAGCTTGTTTCCCTACTGTCTTACCCTCTTTGTGACCCCTTTTTCACCACTTTCCTGTCTCCCCATTTTCATTTCTTTCAAAGAAAATAAGCGGGTGTGCGCCAGAGTAAGCACTGTTAAGCGGTTGTAAGTGGGTGTGCGCGGAGCTGAACACCAGTGCGCATGCGGGAGCTCTGCGCAAACTAGCGCTAACCCAGTTACAACTGCTTAAAAGTGCCTTAGTCTCTCTGATTGACAGGTCCTGTAGTCAGTTCAAAAGCAAAATAAAATCCCACTGTCAGTCCCGAACCCAGGACCTTGGAAACAATAGTCTGTATGACCTACCACTAAGCCATAATTCTTACACAAGAACATTGTGCTAAAATAAATATATCATGTAATAGTATGAATGAATGTAAAGGGAATATAGGATGTGTAGTACACAAAGCATGTCATTTAGAATTACTGTAAAAACTAGTGGATTTCCATAATAGTAGTGTGTGAACAGAAACAGCCATGCTAGTTGGTAGCTAGTAGGTAATAATGTCAGTTAATGTCCACAAATAAATGTATGTATATTTACATATATATATATATATATATATATATATATATATATATATATATATATATATATATATATATAGATATAGTTGTAGGTGTCATTGTGCATACACACTTACTACAGGGAACAAGAGAGAGAAATGGAGAAATGTGAATCTACAACGCAGCCTGAATAATGAGAGAGATACTAACCTTTACACTCACAGAACAGTGTCCACAGCATACCAGCATGGTCCCCGCTCTTACAATCTGAAAGGGCAATGCCTATCTCACATACCCTTTTATAGCACTGTCCTGAAATCACAGTGAGAACTGCAATCAGTACACAACTGGCTGCATGCAATTAGCAAATGCTGGCTTACAATTGGTGCAGAGGCCATCACATGGACCTATGCAGATACCTACAAAAGCATCCTGTACTAACACTCCACACATGCAATACGTTCATTGCACTGTCTGGAAGCAGACAGAGGGAGAGAGACAGACAGAGACAGAGACAGAAAGTGAGAGAAAAAAAAAAATACACACGCTACACACTGAGTCTAAGCTGTCAGCAGTGACAGTAGCAAGCCATGCCAGCAGCAGCAGGAAGCAGAAGTAGTAGTAACGCAACCAGCTGCGACAAACACAGGTAATGTATAGTAGCAGGTTAATAGTCTGCATACTGTGAACCCTCCAAATGTGTCATAAGTCTGTATCTATAGGTATGTCCATGTGATATGTTGTGTGTACGTAGTTCCACCAAAAGGGGATGACTATACATTACATGTCAGTCAGTGTTAGGCCATGATCCTGGCAGCAGTTGTCTGTGCGTTGCCCTCAGCAATGGCTGTAGTGACTGTTTTGAAAGGTCAGCCAAGTTCAAAAGGCAGGATCAGCCCATCACAAAGGCAAACTGGTCGGGAACAAGTGTCTGCAGGTACCCAATATCACTGTATATGCGTCCCATACTGAATAATTCCATAGTTTAGCAGACCAGGCCAGTTATGCTTATGATGTGGTAGTTTCCAGGTTCAGTAGAGGTGCCTCCTTAGTGGTTTGGGACCACTGTTGCTGTATGCCAGTGTCCAGGTACATATCCTGTAGTATGGCCAAGGTTAAATATCAGACTTATATGCAGTTGTATGTCCTCGTGGAGCGCACGTAGCACACATCCATGGATACCTTCACGTCACAGTGATGCTGTATGTTCTGCTTTGCTGAGGGCGGCCCTCACCTGGACATGTGAGATGATAGGGAGGTTACATACAGCTGTGATAAGTATTTCAACTTGTGGGGGAGAAGGAGGGGGGATACGTGCACCAAACCTGTCTGCAAGAATGTTGCCAATATCTGTGTGTTCAGTGAATGTTAAGTAGGTGTGTATTAACTCAGAGCATATCTGAGGCATTTGGTCCATATGTGTAACATAACTGAAGAAGGCCTTGTGGTTATCTATAGTGTTTGTGGCCATTTCCCTCCCAGAGTAGGCCGTGGCCGTTGTTGTGAGAGACCATAGTGTATTACCAGTGCTGACCACAGATGCCTTCCCTTAATGTGACTCTGCTCTGTCCTGCAGTAGCCACCTGCTAATGTTATACAATCTGGCTCTGGCTGGGGTCCACTGGACAGGATGCCTAACCTTTGTGCATAGGGTCTGGGTTAGAAATGTGTGTGCAAATTCCATGCAATCTGTGGGATGTCCGTGGTAAGCATTTGCAAAGGGGTCAGCAGTGTGGGTTGTGGCTTCCACTGGCCCAGTAGGCTGCATGGATACCATCTCCGTCCTAACAAGTGAATAACTGTCTAATCACATACATATCAAAGTAGTCTACTGTGCTGGTGGTGGTGGTGGGATATGTATATCCAGGCCGAGTAACTTCTGTCCACATCACACTAGTGGATGTCATTCCACATACAGTACCTTGGTATGAACCCCCAGAGTGAGGTTGTGCATTGGACCTGTCGCAGTGTGTTGACCGATGGAGCATACTACTATGTTGTATGGAATGTGGCAGGTATTGTTGCACAGGTGTTGGCTGAGCACTGGTATCTGGCCATGTACTTGTGTATCCACCACGAGACACACACATGCAACATATGGGAGTAGTAGTATATCACTACACTTGAGTATCATGTATAGTATGTGTGCCATATATTGCTGACATAGTCTGCTGATATCCTGTTTGTGTTCTCTTCCAGGGAGATGGCGCATCAGCATAATCCCGCCTACTCTGCAGCGGAAGATGAGGAGATACACCAGAGCCTGGTGCAGGAGTATGACATACTGTTTTCCCGCACCAGCCAGAATCAGCAGGAGAGGGCTGCACTGTGGCAAGACCTGGTCCGTAGGGTAAATTACATTGGCATGCATAATAGGACATATGAGCAGGTATGACATCACTGCAGTGATTTAATCAGAAATGTCCGTCAGCGTGCGTCGGATATCCACAGGCAACAGGTTGCCACAGGAGGTGGGGTGGCCACAGATCCCTCCCTCACCAGACTGGAGGGGCTACTCCTAAGTGTTGTGGCTCCAGCCCCGGAACAGCAACAGCAATACACCTGCATCATGATGGAGGCTGGATCCACACAGCAGCACGGCATGGAGCGTGCAGGTAATATGCCATATGTACACTTGACTGTTCTGTACACTGTTAGTTTATGCATGTGTAATGTGTGTCCGTGGTATGTAGCTGTCCACATATTATGTAATTGTGCATGTGTGATATTGGCAATATCAGCAGCTGACGTGTGAAAGGCAACTGGTGTACTACTGCACTGTATCATATGCAGTATCAATGGCACAGTTGTGCCCACTGACATTAATCTCATCATTTCTGCAGGTCCCTCTGGGGTTACAGCAAGGCAGGCCATCCATGCTGGTGACTGTGTTTAACAATACCTATAATAGTCCTGATAGTGCTAGTAACACTAGTGTAACTCAGTAGTGCTCTGTGTGTATACTGCAGGGTGTGCATGTGTGCATGTGTGCATGTGTGCAGGTGTGCCTGTGTGCATGTGTGCATGTGTGCATGTGTGCATGTGTGCCTGTGTCCACGTGTGCATGTGTGCATGTGTGCCTGTGTCCACGTGTGCATGTGTGCATGTGTGCATGTGTGCATGTGTCCACGTGTGCATGTGTGCATGTGTGCATGTGTCCACATGTACATGTGTGCATGTGTGCCTGTGTGCCTGTGTGCCTTTGTCCATGTGTGCATGTGTGCATGTGTGCATAAGTGCATCACTGGTAACATTGTGTGGACACTGTAAACTGTGTTTCCTGTCTTCCTCCCACAGGTGCTGGTGCTGCTCTGGTGTCCTGCAGCAGGGAACCTGAATCTGGTGCCACAGGTACTGGTAATGATGATATCTGTGTAATGGTACAGGAAGGTGTGTCAGGGTCCGCTATTTGTCAGCCAATTGACAGTACACAACTGTCAACCCCATCATTGCGCACTGTCATCCTGCCAGTACATCCTTTGTCACCATTGTCCCTAGGTGATGGACAGGATACAGTGGGCATTGACCAGGGTAATGTGGTATCTGTGGCACATGCTTCCCCACACAGCAGCCATGGGCAGGGTCCTGTGATGGTACCACACAGACAGTTGCCCATGGGTACTCGTGGGAGCATCCGTGGGTGTACTGCCTCTGGCAGACGTGCCCAAAGAGGTCTGTCAACCTCAGCTATGTTTCGGGCTGTCATGCAGGCACAGTTGCATATGGAAAGGTACACCAGACAGGGTCTGAGGGAGCTGAGAGCATGTCGCACAGCCATGACTGACAGTATGCGTGACATCGCGGATGCTATCCGTAATTTCACCGATGTCATAGACAGACGTTGTGGGGACATATTACAGCAGTTCCACAACCAAATGTCCATGAGCCAGGGCAATGGTGGGCAGTTGCAGCGTCAACGTGGCCGTATGCCAGCAATAGCAGCAGCTGGCAGTTGGCGCAGACGACAACAGGCCCGTGCACGCCTCCATAGTGCCAGCAGCAGCCCCAGCAATGCTGGGTCTGTGCTGTCATCGGAACACCCCAGGAGACCATGTGCACATGGCTCTGGACAGTGCCAACAGGGACCTGTGACCAGTCAACACACTCTCGCTTCTGATGACAGTACCCAATCTGGCTTAGTACTGGATACGGTCCGTAGCACCCCTGCCAGGCACAGGTACCGTGTCCGTGCCCACAGACACTGATCTGTATGACCTGCCAGGTGCAGTCTGTGGCTGTCCACAAACCCCTGTATATGGCAGCCATGAGGTGGAACTGTGTGCGTGCATACACACATGCAAATGTTAACACCTAGGGCTACCACATACATGCCCACACTGCACCAACAGTGCCCCACCCTGTACTGCTGTCCCTCACCAACACACATACACACACATGTCAATTGGTGGTATCAGTGGCAGTCTCAGGCATACCTAATTCACA
Organism: Protopterus annectens; assembly: GCF_019279795.1. Lineage (NCBI taxonomy): Eukaryota > Metazoa > Chordata > Ceratodontiformes > Protopteridae > Protopterus > Protopterus annectens. The sequence continues at coordinate 1,844,693,308 of NC_056739.1, forward strand.
CCCTGTGCATATGATGACACTGTGCCACCTCCTGCAATCCCCAACATCATTGCGGGAATAGGTAAACACGTTGCTGATGCACAGGGTGACTACATAGAAGTGTATTAGTAGTATCATGTTGGTAACAGTACAGTGTGCTGATATGACTGTGTGTGTATATCCCAGCATGCCTGATGCAGTAACCGTATGACTGTCCTGAATTGTTATCTGCACCCACAGTACATACCAAAGTATAACAGCTGCACATTATTGCATGCCGGTGGTAAGGATGTCAACAGATAGCCACATACATGGGTAGCACAGGGGGGAAGCTAATGCAAGTAGTGATATGCAATGATGGACATGTACAGTAATGGTGTCAAGTTGCCCACAACGACTACGCAATGTGGATGTTTGCGCATGTTGATATGTGTGCAGTACCAATGTAATCCAAATCACAATTAACTATGACATAATATCAGTTCTACCATGGGCATCTGCGCTGTGCATTCCTGGGTACATGTTGATAGTGCCTACATATTTGCACTGTTACTTACTGTTAGTGTTACCCCTTCTTTGTTGTACAATGAACTACTTCCAGCCCTGCTTACTGTAGCTTTGTTTGCATGCATATTCACCTGGGGTTCCCTGGAACACTGCTTCCTCCTGCAATGCAGAGTTACAGTGCTTCTGTGGACTCCTAGTGACATCTGCATAGCGTACGATACGTATGTCAAGTTTACACATGACAGAATGTCACTGTCCATCCTGTTCGCATGTACGTTGCCTGTGACACATTGCACATGTCTTACCTGGCATTTACCCATGTGTGCAGTCATATATGCCAATGCTATGAAACAGTAGCAGTACACCCACACATACACACCTTCAGTATGTTGTTCCCCATTGGCCCTATGTGTTGGTACTCACCATGGCAATCACACTACTAGGGTAGCATGTGCAAAGGTAACCTGTGAATCACCTCAATGGTCCAGTTGTGGTTTATGTGAGTCATGTGGCAATGTCACAGCTGCCACATGTATGCAGTCAACCATCACGCTTGGCCAGGAACGTAGAACACATGTGTGGGATGCCACCACATAGCCAATCTGGGGACTGAGATCTCTGAACCCACTAATGCCATACCCTGTCAGGTGGCATGTCATACTACAGTGACTACAATACAAGTCAGACATAGACATGCACTGACAGCATGCTGAACACACTGGGGCATATGTGGGGACTCAGAATAGCATCCTGCCTGAGCATCACACACCTCCGCAGCTGGCATACAGGCATATGTTAGGTCGGAACAGAGCACATGCCACACATGGCACACACATCCCGTGTGACACACACTCATAGCCTGTAGGGCTACACAACACACCTGCTACAGATGTGTCAGGTACCTGTCTTGGGCACTGCAGTGGGGTCCTGCTCAACAGGCTGTATATGGTGAAGGTCACAGTGATATGCCTCGGGGCACTATGGTCCACCACAAAACACATGCATACAGGTCAGTCAGAGGCATGGGCACATATGACTCAGTCATTGACCATGCCACTATGGATGACCTGAGACATACCTCCCTGGACTACATGATAGGGAACATAGAAGGGATCTCTCAGCATGTGGCATGGGCCAGTATGAGCCTGATCTTGGTTGCCAACATACCCTCACCAGGTATGCTACCACTATATGTAGGAAAGGTGTTGTATGTCTACATTCTGCTCAGTCTCCAATGTCATTCATAGGGTATCCGCTGGCTGTCAATGTGTGCTTACATGCTAGGGAAGCCACAATGATGTTCAAGGGGCAGCTTGCATGTGACACCAATGGCCCAATGTATATTGGCGAAGCTCCTTGATACACACAGATTGTCTTATGCTGCAGGACACGGATTACATAGCCACCTCCGCGGGTATCACACAGGTTAGGACACTAACAGTGCTGCTACACAACACCAGCAGTGTACACCGCAAGATGCATGCACTGGACACTGTCCTCAGCACGGTGAACTGCAATGTCTGTGCAGTACCACAGTCCTGATTCATGGCTCACAGGTGCAACCCATCACTGCCAGGTTATGCCTCATACCATGCCTGTCGTCCCCTACACATGTAACACACATGGACAGGGGGGTGGTATCCCAAGGCACCACAGATACACACACCTCCAGGTTGTTGGCACAGAACAAAGCATCAGGGCCTATTCATGTGCAGCTAACAGTGTGTTGGACTGCCGTCTGGTTCATAGCCTGGCACACACAACCCTTCCATACACAGGAAAACCACCTATCCTCCATAACAACACTGGCAATATGACAGTCTCAAGAACTGTCTTCATATGGCTGGACTGCATCCAGCCAAACATTGTGCGTGAGCATTACTGTAGCTACAACACACTAGGTGAAGGGTTCCCAGCATGTGGTCACTGAATTGCAGTGGAATGACATGTTACCACTCCCACAACAGGTGGGAACATGCAGCACCTGTACATCGACTACATGTAGACTATATGGCCCAGACCAGATGTGTATCCTCTGCTGTAGGTATTTTACCATATACACCCACACTGTATAGACACATAACATGCCCCTGCACAGTAAGACACAGTCATACTGTTATGCATTGCAAATACCATTTATCCACTCGAGCCATGTGTCAGACATGGTAACTACTGCAGGTCACAGGTATTTATGTGTATGTGTCACACACATACATCATGTGTGCAATGCCATTGCTGGTTTAGGCAATGGCATGCATTGTTATGCACAAAGACCCACACAGGGTCATAATGTGTGACACAACCACACGTGGCAGTTGTGGGTTACCAAAACATACCTATCTGTACTCTGACAATGGTAATAGACCCAGTAGCAGAGGGCACTATTGGCATTACTGGCCAACTAGCCCTGTTTGGCTGTGCTGATAGTGTGGTGACATCCCCTGTGTTTACTGGGGGAATATGCAGCATCTTGTGTATTGTAGTATTTGCCAAAAGGATCTGTTTTCTCACACTTGCATTTACACACACCCTACTACCCCCACACACACACATGCACACTTACCATTTGCAGGATTCATACCCCTCTCTAACTAAGTCTTGACACGTGAGAGAGACGCATTAGTGAAGTGCACTATTCAGATTACTAGATGATTTCTCTTCTCTGACTGTACTCATAGGGTGCTGACATCATCAGTGTTTTGAAAGGGTAATGTGCATCAGGTAGTGTGATCTCCTAATTGCCAGGACTGACATGTTTGTCATACAGAATTTCATACACACAAACTCCCCACATCCAAACACACACACACACACACACACACCATTTGGAGGTTTCGAACTCCTACCTAACTATATTATGACATTCAAGAGCGACGCATTAGCGAAGCGCGCTATTTGCATTACTGTGAGGTTTCCCTTCTCCTGCTGTACTTATAGGGTGCTGACATCATCAGTGTTTAGAAAGGGGAATGTGCATCCTGTAGTGTGTTCTCCTAGTTGCCAAAAGGAATATTTTTTTCATACAGACTTGCACACACACTAACCCCCCTCCACACAAACTGGGCAGTTGCAGGATTCAAACCCCTACCTAACCATGTTATGACACTCGAGACAGACACATTAGCGGAGCATGCTATCGGCATTACTTGGAGGTTTCCCTTCTCCTGCTATACTTATAGGGTGCTGACATCATCAGTGTTTAGAAAGGGGAATGTGCATCCTGTAGTGTGTTCTCCTAGTTGCCAAAAGGGATATTTCTTTTATACAGACTTGCACACACACTAAACCCTCTCTGCACACACTGAGCATTTGCAGGATTCAAACCCCTACCTTACTATGTTACGACACTCGTGACAGACGCATAAGCGGAGTGCGCTATTTGAATTACTGGGAGGTTTTTCTTCTCCTGCTGTACTTATAGGGTGCTGACATCATCCGTGCTGAGATAGGGGAATGTGCATCCTGTAGAGTGCTTTCACAGATGCCAAAAGGGACATCTCCCTCACACAGTTTTGCACACACACTACCCCCCTCCACACACACTGGGCAGTTGCATGATTCTAACTCCTACCTATGTTATGACACTTGTGACAGATGCATAAGCAGAGCGCGCTATTCGAATTACTGGGAGGTTTCGTTTCTCCTGCTGTACTTATAGGGTGCTGACATCATCCATGCTGAGATAGGGGAATGTGCATCCTGTAGAGTGCTTTCACAGTTGCCAAAACGGACATTTCCCTCACACAGACTTGCACACACACTAACCCCCCTCCACACACACTGGGCAGTTGCAGGATTCAAACCCCTACTTAACTATATTATGACACTTGAGACAGACGCATTAGCGGAGCACACTATTTGCATGACTGAGAGGTTTCCTTTCTCCTGCTGTACTTATAGGGTGCTGACATCATCAGTGTTTAGAAAGGGGAATGTGCATCCTGTAGTGTGTTCTCCTAGTTGCCAAAAGGGATATTTCTTTCATACAGGCTTGTACACACACTAACCCCCTCTACACACACTGAGCATTTGCAGGATTTAAACCCCTACTTAACTATGTTATGACACTCGAGACGGACACATTAGCGGAGCGCGCTATTTGCATTACTGGGAGGTTTCTCTTCTCCTGCTGTACTTATAGGGTGCTGACATCATCAGTGTTTAGAAAGGGGAATGTGCATTCTGTAGTGTGTTTTCCCAATTGCCAAAAGGGGCATTTCCCTCACACAGACTTTCACACACACAAACCCCACTCACCCACCTACACACACACTGAGCATTTGCAGGATTCAAACCCCTACCTAACTATATTATGACACTTGAGGGAAACACATTAGCAGAGTGCACTATCTAAATTACTGGGCATCTGTTCCGCACCTGCAGTATTTATAAGGTGCTGACATCTTTATTTCTACAGAGGTATGTACATGTAGTACTACCTGTCAGGTGGGGGATAGCATATATATGCATTTGCAGCCACCTACGTCAGGGTCAGATATGCACATCGCACTGGCAGGTTATGTTCTATACCATGCTTTGTGACCACAGGACCTGTAACACACAACACAACCAGTCCAGAACACCACACCCACATCCAGGACACACACTTAGCTTCCCTGGGAACAGTGCAGGGATATGCATGTGTTCACATACACCATTCCAGTTGTTAACATCAGGTACAGGCATATTGTGTGTGAGAACTACTCAGGCCTCTACCACTTTACCCTACAGCTTCTACAATTTGTGGGTCCATGTGCTATGGCAGAACCACACACCACAGCCACATGGGGGAATACATATTGCACCTGTCCATCTGCAACATGGGTACTCACTGTTCCACACCAGAGGTAGACCACCATTGTTGATATCTGACCATACCCACCTTTCCCTGGACATCCATATCCCATCTCCACCCCCAGGCAAGGTTGTCACTGCACACAAACTGTATTTAGCACAAGCAGACTCTACACTTGTGAAGACTGGGGTGGACGACTTCAGAGGACCTATGCTGGGGGACTATACTGGCCACTCAGCATAATCCTTGACAATTGCATTCTATGAGCATGTGTATGGTTTACATTGATCATGCTATCCCACATATACCCATGACTGTTCCACAACAAGACACCTGTCAGGTGTACACCAGCCATATATGAGCCGTACAACAGACAGAATGAGCTAATACATTGCAGAGCTGTAGCCCACAGAGGGAGGACATCTGTGAACAGTTTCGGCATGGCACTTCATTCACACATAATCATCACAACACAGTGTTGACAGCGGAATTGTCCAGAGAATGCAGATAGGGCTCCCATCAGTCTGTTATTGATGGCCACTTATTGTTGGAGATCCTCAGCAACCCTCTTCCAACACACACCGACAACATAGCTGTGGCTTAGCACATTCAAACCCTGGGATCTCCACTGTGCCCCTGCTTGACAGAGGCACAGCTCACTAGCCCCACACGTTGCCTTATGTGACCTACTTTACAGTGGCACAGTAGCCTACTGTACTGGGGATGCAGATGCCAAGCACACTCTGGTTGAGCTGTCATTCCCTAGGGCAACAAGCCTAGTAGTGACCTCTACACCCATATGTTCAATTGTCAGATGCACAATATTTGTTGTGCTGTTCTACTGTTTGCAGGTCTTTACTGCCATAGCATTCCCTGTCCCTATGACCAACTTCTGTATCTGTGGAAGATGTTTGCATATGACGGCGATCCACTATATCACTTATGTCTCTGTAGTCATTTACTGTGTGCACTGGGCAGATTGCTGTGTTGTGGTTGGTTCCTGGAATGACACGTACAAATACCAGATATGTGTGGCCAACTGCTAAACGGAGATATGGCCTAAGTGTGTGAGCATGCCCAGTTCAGCCTTTCCATGGCATGTTGTCTGACATATGCCTCATTTATCAAAGTGTGCGAGCATGCCCAGTGTGAGCTTTCCATATGTTGCACACTGAAGTCCACCACATATTTGGGTGTGTGTGAAGTTCAACAATATCTCACGTTTATGCTTGTGTGCTGGGTGTCATGTTGTGTACTAACTGGCCAACTGCTTTGTGTCTGCCACAACAGGGATTATACTGTGCCTGCAGGGATTGCACGGGATACTTTGCAGACAGTTGTCAACATACTTTCATACTGACCTAACACTGTAGTACTGTATAGTGTACTGGTTCAGTGTGCACATATGACCATGTTGCATTATGTTCAGATATGGACTACCTACACCAGGCTCGGCTAGCATTGGTAGTGTATTCCACAACATGGGTGGACATTGGCAAACACTAGCGATGTTCCCTAGGTCATTTCTGATGCTAGTCACAGGGTGTGTTTGTCCTTCGACACACATTGTAACAGGAGTTTGCCATGACATATGTCATGGTTAGTATACTGTGCCTCCGTCTACCTCTGACATAACAGTGATACCCAGGGTTAGCCTACAATCTCCCATCCACTCATCAGGATTCCTCTTGAGGGGTGTCGGTAGGTGACTCTCTGGCTGACCTGTACAGGGAGTTTACTGAAGAGTGGGGGTGCCTTCTGTGTTATGGATCATTCTATACAGCTTGTCCTATGTATGTCAGTGCTGGGGTTCAGGTCTCTCATGTGCATAGCTCACTGCCATTCAGATTGTACAAGGTGCAGCATGTTCATTGATTCCAGGTTGGACATGGCTTCATACATCAGGCACAGCTTGCCTGTAGCTGGTCAGTATGACAGTGTGTGGGGCTGCAGTTTGTTTACTCAGGCAACACATGGCATCTGTTCATGCTCTTTGCTACTCCTGGTGGGGTACTGTCGTGGACTTTACAGTTGATGGTGGTGTCTGCTGAGGTATATCCCACAGGGGCTATTGTAGTCAATTGTGACGCTGATGAAGGGTGACTGCAGAGACACAGTGACCTCCCCTTATCTACATCTGACAACCTTCATGATTGGGTGGGTATATAGTATGTGTCTGTGAACACTACAGCCACATGTTTGTCCAGTGCAGGATATCTATCACCTTTTGTCCCCAGGTCTCTCATTACATGTTAGGTACGTAATGGGTTAACACCTGTGTGGTAATTTGTGGGGACTTACTGTATATCCACGGTGGTTGTCTATACACAGTTCTGCAATTAGCTTGCTGACATGGCTATGGCTCCAGTTGTCTGTTTGTAGGTGACCCTTTTGTGGGTTGCTTGTGTCAGCTGGGGGTCGGATATGGTGGGCTGTTTGTACTCCTCTGCATACATGTTCAGTCACAGTCCTTCCATGTTGGCCTATACCTATGGGACATATATACATAACGGGGGGGCAGGGCCAGGCCTTGTGGGATGCCACTCATATCTGCTTTGTAGTCTGACATGGATGCAGTTTGTCTGACCATGTCAGTTCTGTCCTTGGTCTGGTTTGCAACCCCTCTACTGACATAGGGGTAAATATTTAAGCTGGTGAAAATATCCATACTGAACTCATAGGGTATTGTCTAGAAGCATATGCACGGTCCAGCTACGCTGTGTGGACCACATTGCCCTCATCAATGACCTTAATGACCGCTTCAAATGGGTCACACATGTTTAGGGGCAGGATCTGCAGTTACGACGGCCACACTGTGTAGGGTCCAGTATCAGTAGGTCCACAATAGCTTTATGTCTGTGGTACATACTGATCCTTTCCATAGCTGTGCAGACCAAGCTTATCAGGATCCTGGGGTGGTAGTTTGCAGTATCCATTCAGGCAACACCTTTGTTGTGAAGGACCACTGTTGTTGTACACTGCTCTTTAGGTACATATCCTGTGGTAGGGCTGATATTGGGCAGTAGTGTGATTTGGCATTCCAGTATTCTTGGAGTCCATGTTGGCCTCAGCCCAGGACACCATCACATACCTTTGCTGCTGTGTGTTTTGCTTTGCAGATGATGGCTGTTACCTCAGCATCTGCAGTGTCAGGGGACCAGCAGTCTGCTGGGATAGATATTTTGCATTCTGGGGGGGGGGGGTTTGCACTGCACCTGTCAGGTTGTATGTTAGCAATATGTGTGTGTGTTTGGTATGTTGTTTGTAATATCTGTATGATTTGGAGCATATCTGTGGATGCCCAACATGATTCCTACCATCAGTTAAGTAAGCCTTGTGATTATCCTTAGTGTCCTGTACAATTTGTATCTTCATAGGTTCATGGGTTCATACTAGGCTATCCACCCTAGGGCATTAGTAAGCCTAGCCAGAGTGTGTGTGTCTTTCGCCGCCCCTTGCTATGTGACTATTATGGCCATTTATGAATTTCTTTACTGTGCCTCTGTCTGGTCATGACACAGTGAAGACCCCCAGTATACATGTACGATCATCCATCCACTTGGCAATATTCCTGTTGAGGGGTGACAGTGAGGGGCTCTGCCTAACATGGATTGGGATCCTCTTTCTGGGTGTGGGGAGCCTCTGGGTTATGTATCTGTCCCTCTAGCACATCCTATTTCATTATGTGTTGAGGCTGACATCTGTCACTCTCACAGCTCCAATGGCTTTGATTTCCTGTGGTGGAGCATGTCCATTACTCCTGTGTTGGACATGGCCTTGTACAACAGACATAGAATGCCTCTGTGTAGGCAGTCTGTGACTGCATTCAGCTGGGGTGTCTACACCCAGGCAGCATATGACATATATTTCACACCCTTTATCCTCTTGGTGGGGTAACTATGAGGTATTCTGAACCGCTGCAGGTGTCACGTACGGTACATCCCATATGAGTCATTGTACTAGATTACGGGTCTGATAAGGGAACAGTACAGGGGCACAGTGACCTCTGTTGATGTAGATGTGAATCCTTTCATGATACGATGTCCAGTATTGACAATCTTCCTAGCCACATTGGCATTTAAGTGTCACATGACAGAGTACTGTCGACTTGTGTCCCTAGGTCCCTGATTACTCCTTACATACATAATGGTTTGCAACCTATGTGGTAATTTGTGTGTACCTTGTCTGGTATTTGGTGGGACATTCATACTGTCCAGTGTCTTCAGGATGTCTGGGTGGAGTTCTTGTGTGTGAGGGTGTGGTCTGTCGCATGCTACAGACTGTACAGCAGTTTTGACTACACTTAGGTGCACATGGGTGGTCTCCGCTGCTTTGTGCATTGTCAGTTACCTGGCCGTATGGGTGTCTGTGCTGCATATGGATACTTCCCCTCCTTTGATGTTTTGGTCCAGGTGTTGGGGCCATAACGCATGATATATGGTATAACCCGGTAGTGCTGGTGTGCTATCACTAGGCTTGCAGCAGGCTTCTGTCACTGCACAGACATCGATGTTCTCCATACTGGGAAGTGCCTCAGGGGCATGCATATTGCAGTTTACATATCTGGCATTGGTCAGCATTACCCTTATGTTTCTTACCACTTATGTTTTCTAGGGTGGTGGGTAGTCTTTTTGGCCTTGCCTACATACGGCTCTATGGAGTTGGCAAAGGCCTTATCCAGTATCCAGACGCACAGGGGTAACAGGTGCAAGCCATCCCTGGAACAGCAGCATGGCTTGTCATGCTTGACATCTCAAGAAAACAGACATTAGACCCTCTTGGACTGACAGCTGTAACTGTGCCACTGTTAAACATGATCATTCTGTGTTTGTACTGTGGCATCATTCTTGGTGAGGGTTGGATGCCGCACACGGCCAGTGTCATACCGGCCTGGGGTACATACTCAAAGAGCTCATCCATGTCTCTTTTCATGTAGCCCAGGGAGGTACATCTCAGGTCATTCACACCAGCATGGACATTGAGTGCATCATATTTCTGCTTGCTTTGGGGTGACCTACGTACTTGTGTTATGTGGCATATTGTGGCAGCCTACAGGCAGCTTACTATACCCTTTCCCTTGTTCAGTCTGGTGAGAGGGACAGCAGTGTGTCTGCCTATACAGACACCTATTACAACTGTATCAGGCATGTTGTTTCTCCTTCTGGCCTGTGACTGGCACACCAGCTTTGTGTACTATGTGTTGCATGTGCTATGTTTGGAGGTTGTGGTTGCTTGTGATCTGCTTTGGAGGCTTCTGTTGGTGTGGTGTGTTTGTAATTAGGGCCTCCGGGAATGTTTTTGTGTGTTTATGTGTTTGGTTTACAGTTGTGGTAGGTCTATGTGGGACTGGGTTTGTGGTGTATGTGGTTACCTTCTCCTCTTGACTAGTTTTTACAGTACTGAGTTGGGGGAGCTCAGCCTCTGGTTTGGATACATGGTTGCATCTATCACATATATTTGTATTTATTTGGGGGGAGTTGTGGTTGTCTGTGTACTTGGGACAGGTGTCACATTGCCTCTGGATTCACAGATTCTACTTGTTGTGGCTGGCCTTAGTGGATTGTATGTGTGGACATATGTTATTGCCATACTACTGATCAGTGATTACTTCCCTTTTTATGTTTGCTCTATCATGTGGTAGCGTCCTCATTCTCTTGCATGGTTTGGTAATGGCTGGAGTCCAGCATGCCAGATGCATGCGTGTATGGCATTGTGTCTTGTTGTTATTTGTGATTGCATACTCCAAGCATTCCTGGCTGTGTTCATGGAATTCCTGTATAACATGTTCTGCGGTGTGTCCCATATTCTGCACTTGCACAGGCCTTTCGTGGATTCCACATCGGTCTGGAGGGGTGCAACCTATGCTTTACACATGTTTTTCACTGTGATATTCTGGCCAGGGACTGGGGTCGGGATGTGTATATCCAGTGTGATTACTCTATGGTCTGGTCTTACCAGTGAAGGATACACTTCTCATCTTGCCATCCAGTACACATGTTGCTGATTATCACATCCAGTATGCTTACCCCTCTTGTGGGAGTGGTACGTTGTTCCTGGGCATTTTGGTTTATGGATTCTGGAAACTTTTCTCCAACTGTGTTGGTGCCTCAGGTGGTGCTGCAGGGCTGCCTCTGTCGGATGCACATATTACACTTCCCTGTACATGTTTGTGAGCAGGTCATGTCATTTTAGGCATCCATGCTATTATTTGAGTGAGTCAGAGGGGGTATCATTCCCAGGGTTCCTACTGAGCCAGTGTATGTGCTATGCGTTGCCTCTTTGCCAGGGCATACTGGGCACACCTCCTTCTGCCTACTGGGGCAGGCTCAGGTTGTTTCTCCTCCGAGTCACGCTCTGCCTGTGATGACCTTGGCAATGGTGGGGGGCTGTTTGGCCCAGCCCTATGCTGGTCCTGCTGCAGCTGTTTTCGCAAGATCATATTATGTAGCATAGCACATACCATGACAATTTGGGTACATGTAGTTGGTGTGTACTGCAAGGCTCCACCAGATGTGTCCAGACACCGGAACCATGACTTGAGCAGCCCAAACACACGCTCTATTACATTACGTGTTTGTGCATGTGCCTCATTATGGTGTTCCTGTTCAGGTGTGTGTGCGTTTCTGATGGTTGTCATCAGCCACGGCTCCAGTGCATAACCTGCATCCCCCACTAGGTGTCCGTGTGGGATGTCCCCATTGGCAAATGTCTGGTACAGCTGCGTCAAATGCCAGATGTGGGAATCATGGTAACTCCCAGGGCAGCCAGCACACACATTTATTATTATGCCCTGGGCATCACACACGACCTGGCAGTTGATGGAGGGGAAGCCCTTGCGGTTGATGTAGGCCTACCCCGCTCACCGGCTGGTGCTTTGATGCGTATGTGCGTGCAGTCTATTGCACCCACTACCTCAGGATATTCCGCTATTTGCTGGAAGAGATGCATATTGCTGGCCAATACCTCACGGGCATTGGGGAAATATACATGATCACAGACATGTGCTGACATGGCATCCAGGAACTGGTGCAGTACCCTGGAGGCTGATGCCTGTGATATCCCCATCATATCACCAGTTGGTCTCTGGAAGGTACCTGCTGCTAGTATTCTTAGGCTAACACATACCTTGGTTTCCACTGGATGGGTTACCCTCTGTTGGTTCTGTGTGTGAGGCGTGGCCTGCACAGCTCAACTATTTGCTGCAGGAGCTCTCTGTCCACTCTATAGCGCTCTACTATCTCCAGCTCATGTAAACCAAGGTAGGTGACCCTGGGCCTGTACACTCTTCTCGGTCTCCTCAGTGTGGGTTGTCTGGCACCATCTGCATTGTCACCACCCTCAGCAAGTCGCCTATGTCTCATTATGACAGCTATGACAGCCCCTAACATTTCTGCTCTGAGTGAAGCTTTTTCAGTTTTCACTTCTATTAGCTTACTCCTGTCTTGCAGTGTCTCTTAAGAGAAACATCCTGCACTACTGTTTGCAAAGTTTTAAGTGCTGGTCTGGGCTACTATTCTGCCTGTGTAATTGCCTGCTTCTAATTGTTTTCACCTGCTAGCTTCAGCAGTATTCCCTGCTAGCTTCCTACTAATTTTGTTGCTTCCTTTTTCCTTTCTGTTTCCTCAGGGGGAGCAACGTGCATACCAGCAGAAACACGCTCACAGTGGCTTACACACACGCACACGTGCTTACACAGTTCAGAATCTACTTATTTGGGTTAAAATGCATGCACACCAGCGCAAACAGTGTTAAACATCTACCAACACACTCCCACATGCTCAGTCTGCCTTACACGTGCGCACACTGCCCTACCTGCGCTTCATGGCACGCACACGGGTGCATGCATGCCCAGCAAGAAACTTTAGTGTAGGTAACAGTGTACACCTTTCATTTCTTGACTTTCCCACACTTATCTTGTGGCACTCCTCTTTCCCTGATCTGTGTCTGTCATCTGTCATGTTACACTGACCTCCAATGAACTGCATTTATTTCTACCATTCCCCCCTGTGATGTCACCTATCTCCTACTCTATTCCTCCCCCTTATGTATCTCTTACACTACTCAGACTGTGCTCATTTGCTATGTGACTGTGAGATTCAGTATCCTAACCCTCATTTACATGAGATTGCCTACTAATGCTTAGTTACATGTCTTACACTTAGCTTCCCCCCTTAGCAACCACTACACGGTGGCCATGTTGTTTTTCATCTGCTGGTCCCTGCATTGTCATTCCATGTATTGCATAAAACCCGTGGGTTTATAACCTTCATTTTTATGTTTTATACAGTGCAGCCTGTTTGCGCGGGGCTGCGCTGGGTTTAAACATCGGCGATCGCCGAAAAAAAATATATATTTTTATTATTTTTGCATCGGGTTACCTTGCCAATGGCCACATATTTGGCCATTGGCATGCTGCCTGACACATATGCACCCTTTATTTGGAGCTGACATGGCTCCGTTGTGAAATTTGCAGAAACATACTCAGTTGTCAACTGAGTACATTTCTGCAGCTAAAACGGCTCTTACATGGGCTGGTTTCTGCTTCGTGGATCACTAATATACCTCATTTGCATACATTTCGGCTGCAAGTGAGTTCTTTAGCATGTCCACGCCCAGCCCGTGTAAGAGACGTTTTAGCTGGTCTCTTACATGGAGTTTAGGGCTGTTCCTGGATCGCGAGGCTTGCATGGAGTGTTACATGTCTCTTGCACTCTGTGCAAGCCTTCGTGAATCCTGCCCACTATCTTTCAAATCCACAAGGATTCATCTTCATATGTATCTCAAGTGCAATGTAACTGTAAAAAAAAATATATATATGTATCTGTTCGGTATTTATGTATCTATTTTGTATTTCCTCTACTGTGTGAATATTGTTAATTTCTGTTAATTTTCTGTATTAAGGCAATACTGTAAACACTATTGTAAAAGTTTCTTGTATTTTCTGGAGCTTTTCTCCTCGGGTCTCCACTGAAAATGGGCCAAAATGGCTCAGCTGTTCTAGCCCAGTTAACAAATGGCAAATAAAATAATAATAAATAAAGTTAAGAAGGACAGGTCAAAAGTAAGATTAAAAGTTCATAAGCATTCTGCAAAATATGGAACATTTGAGATGTATGGTCCTAGGTGAATTACCTCTTATTATATTGTTGTCTGTATTTGCTACCTGTAATTTGTCTCTTCCAGCTGAAGGACTTAGCCACGTTGTTTCCAGTAATTTTCTTAAACCAGTAAGCCATTGTTAATTAGTCTTTTCCAATTTATTTTTCACACATTGTAACTTAGTATGCAGCCCCCTTCACTGTTTTATTTCTAATTCCACTCACTTCAGTTCTTCATTCCTCTGTATAAATCCATCCCAAAAATTACTATTTATTGTGTTAATGCAAATATATTTATTCCCTTGCCTTTTTAATTCCAATATACAAGCATTGGTCTTTCTTAAAGCTCCCATATCACTTATTGCAATTAAAGTAAAATAGTTTATTATAAACACATCCAGGTTCATATCCCTGTATTTCAAGAATAATACAAAAAATGTCAGAAAAGGTTAAAAAAATAATAATCTGTCTTATATGGGGAGGCTGTGATGAGGAACCAGGGGTGGAGGCACTGTGGGATGTGTATGGGAGAGGAGCGGTGGGTAGCATGGGGTTAGGTGTCATGGAACCAGGGGTGGTGGCACCGTGGGATGTGTATGGGACAGGAGCAGTGGGAAGAATGAGGTTAGGGGGTCATGGAACCCTGGTACCAGGGGAGGAGGCACTGTGGGATGCGTATGGGAGAGGAGAGGTGGGTAGCATGGGGTTAGGTGTCATGGAACCCTTTGTTGAAGACACCATTTCACGTTCACCTGTCTTGATCTTATATTTGTCTAGCAGTGTTTCTAGTTGTGATTTGGACTGTGCATATGCAACATTGATACTGCTGGGAATTTTAATGTGAGGATTGGTAGCATGTTGGTTGGTGGGCCAGAGGCATTATTTATTCCTTAGGCTATGAGTATACAGTGCACATTGAGCCAAAATCATATGTAATTAAGCAGAACACCAAGTCTACAAGCTCTTTTCACAAAGCATAAAAATGTACAAAATGATGCTATTTTAATCAAATGACAGTGATGGCTTAATTGCATTCTTCATCAGTGATGCTACCTGGCTAGGGTTTTGATTTCTGCTGTACCATTGTTAATTTTGTAAAAGTATGCACATGCTTTCTAATGTTTGTTTACACCTCCATTAGTGCCTTTATGACCCACTGTGTGTCTCTGTAGTGTAACACTGAATGTGTTAATCACTTGCTATAACTATTTACTTGTTGGTTGGGTGATGGACTGAACCACTGCTGCAGTGTTTGCATATAGTACCTGTTACAAGTTTTTGTTATTGGTCTACTTTAGGTGTTCTTAATGTTTCGTATATTTCATTTTGGTGATTATATTTCACTGTAACAATGTAATACTGTGGAAAATCTGTGTTGCTGCTTGTATGGCACCTAGTTTAGTATTCTGTATGCAATCTATTATCTCTTTGCAAGTGTGGGCAGAACTTGATTTATTATAGGCCTTATATAAAATACATATAACACACACACACACACACACACACACACACACACACGCACACACACACACACAGATGAAATTCAAAACATTTCATAAGCAGAAAAGACAGGTCATGGTCTACATATATTTTTTTGGGGGGCGGGGTGGCTGTAACTGTGCAGTTCAGTGCTCTGGACTTGCATCTTTTGTCGGGAGGGGGGTGCAGTAGGACTTGGTTGTAAGGGACATAGCCATTTCTGCAGCTGTGGTAATGGTTTCTGTGGTAAGGTTACCAATACATTTATTTGTATACACAACCTTCCAACCAAGCAGCCAAAGCAGTGAGCCAAGCTACCTCCCCGTATCTGTGATTGGTGAGCCAGCTTGTATGTTTATAAGCACTGAGGTAATTAAATGTGCTGGAGTATCTCTCTAGCCAACCCAATATCATATTCATGGGAAACTTCATTTACATCACTATAAACTGGGAATCCTACACAATCCCAAACACAAGCCCAAACAGTTCAGCTAGTTTGTATGCCACTAGGGGTGCAAAGATACTCAACCTAGCCCAAATGAACATGGGTGAAGGTTCCAGCCTCTCACATACACACACACACACACACACACACACACACACACACACACACACACACACACACACACACACACACACACACACACACACACACACAGTGTAACATTTATTTTACATTTGTTGATCAGGTTTGTCCGGCTGAGCTGATAACCCTTTTTCAGTGGAGGCCTGGGGAGAAAAGCCCCACAAAATTACAAAAATTGTAAGTGAAAAATAGTAATTATATACAAACAATAAGCATTTTCAGAATTGATGAGTCAAAGCATATATACTAACAACAAACATTTTCAAGTTGGTACAGTAAATGCAAAGAAATTATTTACAGAACATTAAATTAGTAATTTAACATAAGATGTGTACAGCATACACAGCCAGTCTAGCTGGAGTTAGTGAGGATATGACAGGTAGTATAGAAGTAGAAGTATTTTAAGATTGAGTAAACAGGTAATTAACTAGATAAGATGACTAAGAGAGCTATTAGTTAACAGAAAAATTACTGATGAGGGGAGAGGGAAAGCTGAATAAGAGAGGAAGACAGGTTATGGAGGGTGAGTACAGTGGCATGACCAGCATCCTCACAGATCGGGTCAGACCATGAAGCTGTCTCCTTTGAATTAAAACCTGGGACACTAGTCAGATCTGGAACTTTCAGGAATTACTCCAAGGCAAACGACCTATTATTAGGTGACACTCTGGCAACATTTAAAGAAGTTAAAGTAGCCTCCTAGCCTCAGGACAATAATAAGGCATTCTTTATCTATGTCAAGAGCCTCAAAGACAATAAACAATATGCTAAACTAATTGTAAATTAAGCTACCCATGGACTATGATGTTTGCAGATGACATTGTGATCTGTAGTGAGAGTAGGGAACAGGTGGAGACGACCCTGGAGAGGTGGAGATATGCTCTAGAGAGAAGAGGAATGAAGGTCAGCAGGACTAAGACAGAATATATGTGTGTGAATAAGAGGGAGGATAGAGGAATGGTGAGGATGCAGGGAGTAGAGGTGGTGAAGGTGAATGAGTTTAAGTACTTGGGATCAACAGTTCAGAGTAATGGTGAGTGTGGAAGAGAGGTGAAGAAGAGAGTACAGGCAGGATGGAGTGGGTGGAGAAGAGTGTCAGGAGTGATTTGTGACAGATGAGTACCAGTAAGAGTGAAAGGGAAGGTCTACAAGAGGGTAGTGAGGCCAGCTATGTTATACGGGTTGGAGACAGTGGCATTGACAAAATGTCAGGAGTCAGAGCTTGGCGTGGCAGAGTTGAAGATGTTAAGATTTGCACTGGGTGTGACGAGGATGGACAGGATTAGGAATAAGTATATTAGAGGGTCAGCCCAGGTTGGAACGTTTGGAGACAAAGCCAGAGAGGCAAGATTACATTGGTTTGGACATGTGCTGAGGAGGGATGCAGAGTATATTGGGAAAAAGATGCTAAGGATGAAGCTGCCAGGTAACAGGAAAAGAGGAAGGCCTAAGATAAGGTTTATGGATGTGGTGAGAGAGGACATGCAGTTGGTTGGTGTAACAGAGCAAGATGCAAAGGACAGGAAGAAATGGAAACAGTTGATCTACTGTGGCGACCCCTAACGGGAACAGCCAAAAGAAGAAGAAGAAGAAGACTGAGCCAGAGCATATAGCAAATCTACTAGCCAATAAAGTCCACTCCAACTTTATCCTGCTTTCTCCCCTTGACAACTCAGAAGAAGTAACCCCAACTATAACTATCACTAGGGAAGAGGTTCTCAATGATCTCAACACTGAATCGATAGGTCATAATAGTATCTGAAGATTCCTCCAAGATAGCAGGAAACATGACCTGACGGGAACACTAGAATTATTATTTAACCATAGCCTCCAAACAGACTTTATGCCAAATTAATGTAGGACTGCAGCTGTTATCCCTATGAACAAGGATAGGCCATGTACCAACCAGAGTAATTACTGACTTATAAGTCTGACTAGTCTTGCATGTAAACCCATAGAAAAAATGATCATGGATATGATAAATAATAACATTGAAAACATTCACACACTGGACCTAACCCAGTTTGATTTGGTCACGGGAAGGTCATTCCTGCTAAACCTGGCAGACTTTAAGAAAGTCATCAAAGAAATAGATGAGGGCAAATGGTGCATATGGCCTACCTTGTGTGATGGTTAGAAACACAAGGTGCAGGGTTTGATTCTCACATGGGGTAATTGGCTAGGCTTAAAATGGGCCGTGAGGACAGTTAGCCTAGTACTAATCTATGATTCTATGATGATTCTTGACCTGCCAAGGCATTCTACATCATACCCCACTCGAGCACTGTAGACAAGTTCACAAGATTAGATGTAAACTCCTGTGTCGTCCACTGGACAATCAGCTGGCTTACAGTAAGTCCCAAAAAAGTCTGCAAAAAAGGTCAGTGACTAGCAGAGTCAGCAAGTACTTGGTGCTGGAGCAGCTCCTTTCTTGGCATCTTCTTCTCTGAAGGAAAGTCTAATGTCACTGACCTCTTGATGACCAAAGTCACAGATGACTGCAAACTAGACACATTCATAGAATCTCCCAAAGACATAGCTACTTTCCAAAAAGGCCTGATACAAACTAACTGGTGCCAGAGTCACATCCTAAAATTCAATGCCAAGAAATGTAGAATCGTAACCTTGGGGAAGGTAGCCATTCCAGGAATGGGCTTTTGTGAGTTCAGTATTTAACACTGTCATTTAGTACAGGTAAGGTCTGTCACCATACAGGAGCCACTCAAGGTGGATAAGTAATGCATTCTGTCCAAGCAAGGTAGTATTTGCCTAGTCAGTACATGTTCTTTCATCTATTGATTGATGCAAGGATATGAACCTGGATATCTTTATAATAAGCAACTTTACTTTCATTGCAGTAAGTGACATGGGAGCTTTAAGAAACAAAAATAGTGGTATCTTGGAATTAAAAAGGGAAGGGAATAAACATATTTACATAAGCACGATAAATAGTAATATGTGGGATGGATTTATAAAGAGGAATGAAAAACTGAACTGGCTGGAATCAAAAACAAAACAGTGAAGGGGGCTGCATACTGAGCAACAATGTATGAAAACTAAATCAGAGAAAATGCATTAAAATGATGTACTGCTTTGAGAAAATGAATGCAGACAACTTAGATAAATCCTCAGGATGCAAGAAACAAATTACAGGGTGCAAATACAGACAACAGAACAATAAGAGATAAATGGCTCAAGACCATACATCTCAAATGTCCCTGATTTTGCAGAATGCTCATGATTTTTTAATCTTACTTTTGACCTGTCCCTCATAACATCTCAGGTAGTCAGTGGTGATTACTAAGTCAATGATGTGATCATTTACACTTACATTACTATTGTTTAGAAAATGCACGTTGATGCAAAAAGTCTAATTTTAAGTGCATCGCAGTGCTATATAAAAACAAATTGTTTTATTTTTTTTACAGCCTTTGTGACACAATTATTTAAGAATTTTGCTTTCATAGGAATCCCTGAAAAATGGAAGTTGGAAGTTTTGCCAAACAATGTGCTACCAATTAGTAGGTAGTAAGCATTAAATATGAGGACAGAAAGAGGCTATGGTGCAGCAAAAATGTGTCCCATATAAAGAGGTGGATAATACAAGAGAACAGTATGTGAACTTTGTCTCCTGCTGTGAGCTATGAATCACAGCAGCAAACAGCTCAAATTACCTTTGTCACTTTGACAGATATTAAGGGGGGGTGTTTAGGGGGACGGGAGATGAGTTTAAGGACTACAACTCAGGTATAACAAAAGAATGAAAATTGCCCAGTTTAGAAAGAAAAAGAAGTGATAGGCACTGAGAATATGTTCTGTGTGATTATCCATGTTTGTCTTTTAAGATGTTATTGAATAGAAAGAAATGATAATTAAACCCAATTGACTAAAAGAAGGCAGGGTATATGTGAAAACACATGTGGAGCCAATGCACTGACAGGAGCTTAACAGCTATGATGTAACATTTTAAAGCCAAACACTGCACTGTAGGATACCTAGAGGTAGACTAAAAAGTCAAGAAGCTGCACCCTATGTGGGCAGTCTCTGGAATTATATTTAAAAATATAGAAAAAGTACAGAGTCCAAAAGTGATGTTAACATGCAGGAAATATCAAGACATGATAAAATAAACGTTTTTTTTTCAGTCTGTGGGTGCAGTTCTCCTTTAATTGATAAATTGAACTTTATTAAGTGAACTAATTGTTAATTAATTCATTACTCTGGTTTTATATAGACAAATGCAATTGTGATAAAGTGATCGTTAGAATGTGAAACAAATAGTTATTTTGTTACTCAATAAATTAATTTTTGAACTGGTTTTTTTTTCAGAGTTTATGTGCACTTTTCTATACATAGAAATGGTGTAAGTTAAAATAATAGGCTGAGAGAGAGAGAACTGCTTTCTCTAAGGTAGAATAAAGCCCTTGGGCCAGATGGGCTACCTCCAATTAACATTAAGCATCTGGCCAATTCACAAGCCAGTCTCCAGCCATGGTATTCAACAGACCACACTGGCCAGTATTAATATGTCTGAGTCTGGAAGAAAGCAACTATAATATCTTTATACAAGACAGTAATAGAAAACTTCCAGAAGACTATTAGTCTATTAGCCTAATAACAGTGATGGGAAAAGTCATGGAGATAATCTTGAGGGAAAGACTGGTTGTTTTCTTAGATGACAACAATTTTTAGAAGATGAACCAACATGGGTTCAAGGCTAGAAGAAGCTGTCAGACATACCTGATTTTGTTTTATAACAAGGTAGCTTTTCAAAGGAGCACCCACAGATGAGGTAGGATAAATGCTAAGAAAATGGATTCCTGCATGATTAAATGATAGATCACAGAAGCTTGTAGAGAAAATGACAACATGAAGAATTAGGAGCAAGACTAGTGAAGTACAAAAGAGGTTGGTACTAGGTACCTAAATGGATTAATTTCAGATATACCTCTTTGCTGTTGACATAAAGTTAAAGACTGCAGTGGAGAATGGGAGGGAGTCTATTTGAAGAGGCTGGCAAAGTGGGTCAGGGGTGCAACTGAGGCTTATTGCTGATGAGTGCAAAGTACTTGCCTAGGCCTTAGTAACCCAGATGTGATACAACAGCTGTAGACAGTGCAACTAACAGTAATAGTGCAGGAATAGCACCCAGTGGTGTTCACGCATGAACTCGACTGACAGGAGCAGAGTGTGATGACAATTGCAGCAACAAATTGAATACTAGCATTTATCCTCAGGTGATAGACTCCAGAAGCAATGTAGTAATACTTCAGCTATACTTTTACCTGGTCAGGTCACACTTTGAGTACCATCTGCATTTCCAAAGGCCATATTGGTAGAGAATAACATACTACTGAAATGGTTCCAGAAGAACTCCAGCAGAAAGATGCATGAGAGGAAGGAGAAAGGATATGATCATAGGCTACTAGAGCCTGAGCAGCCATGTACTCCAGATTGTACAGAATGCTCTGCATTCATGATTGATTTAGCCCACTGTTCTATTGTTCTGCATTGAACAGCAGTGGCTCCATTTGCAATTTTTGTACTGGCTCATATATCACAGTTATAGCCAATTGGCATCGTAGTATATGAGCCAGCTAAGTAATTTACTTCTTCAAGAAAACTTTTAGGAGGGAACTTTTTTGTGCCTGACTATGCAATTCTCCTTCCATTATATGCTCATTGCTGCTGTCCCTCCTGCCTATGTACTGTCCAGCAAAACCTTGTGCTCTGTTGGCCAAGGGAACACCTCTTACTTTATTGCATGCTCAGATGTTTGGGGAGTAGTTTAATTAGCTGTGAGCGGGCATCTTAGACTAATTAGTGTAATCTCAGGTGTTCTGTTGTACATTGTTATTAGCTAGCACTGGACAGCCCCAGTGAAAGGTAGTCCACTGCTTATTGCTGGAGTTCCAGAATGCAGTGCCATAGTTCTCCAACAGCTGGAAGACCAAGATGTTTATTTTTTGGGATGGGCACTTGGACATTTAGCCAGTTTAGCAGTTTTAACCTGGCAATACTGGTTAATGAATTAGCAAACTAAAGACTGAAGCATGAGCTGTCTACTTATTTGATTTGGGTGCACATATTTTTAATATTGTAACTGACAACATGATCTCAGGACCTCTGATTTATGTTTTGAAACCAGTGTTTTTGCTAATCCATTTGGATCATGTGCTGTACAAAGTACATTATGTAACTTGCTAATTAATTAAACAGCTGGGGCATTAAAGGGTTATGGCCATGTGCAAACAATTGCACAAGATTGCCTTGCTCTCTCCGTACACTGATCCTTACCTAGCACTACTCTGATATAAAATGAGCTGCAACTATAAGCCAAAGGTTTAAGAAGATGTAGTACTATGCTGATCATCTCAACTCTTTTGCTTTTATATATATATATATATATATATATATATATATATATATATATAAAATAGAAAATATTCTCCTGTAAAGAGTTCTCTGACTGTTCATTACTGTTTATAGCTAGTGAATACTTTTTGACATCCTAGACAGAGTCAAAGGACCATACCAGGTTTACCAATGCAACATTTTATTGATGTAAGAACTATGTATCAGACTCAAACTTACTGTCAGTGTTTGATTATTTATTTTTTATTCACCTAACTTTGCTTATTTTACTTATGTATTCACCAGTGCCTGATTTTGACTGCAATGTTAGCTCTGTCCCTTTCAATAACTCCTAAAAGTGGTGACTTTTGAAGAAAAGCTAGTGAATTACACTTAATGTCTTCTTCTTCTTCGTTGTCATTTTTATATGTTGCTGGAGGATTTGCAGAATAAGAATTTCATTGTACTTTGTGACGCTGTCTCTAATACATGTGACAATAAAGTTGAAGTTGAATTGAATTAACAAATGGCAAGAATTAGAATTATACATTTGTTATTTCAGAAAATATATGTAAATTCATATTCTGTATTCTGTCATTGCCTCAGGTTAATAGCAATAATATTCTAATTGTCCCTGATTATTTCTGGATTTGTCCCTGATTCATTGAGAGCTAGGCTGGTGACTTGGAGAAAAGGTGGTGCATTACATTTAATAAAAATGACAAGTTGTAAAAAAACACTAACCACAAATAACAAACTGATAAAAAAAAAAAAAAAACAAATCAGATTCTGAATGGATGAAAGTGCTAAATAAATTTAACTTATTTGGAGATTTTTTGCCCTGGGTTTCATCCGTTCTTTTTTTTTTTTTTTTTTTTTTTTTTTTTTTTTTTATAAAAACGACAAGTTGTAAACTTCCTTTGTTTTAGAAAGTGTGTATTCATTCACATTCTCCTATTCTCAAGGTAATGGTAGCAATATTTTAAAAGTGTCCCTGATTTATTCTTTATTTGTCCTGATACTGATCTGATTTGTCTTTGATTGATTGAATTAATGGATTTAGTTGGGAGAAAATATGGAGGTGTTGGAAAAACAGGTGCTGAAGTGTATCTTTTTAATAGTTACTGTTATGTAACTATTTGCTACTGTGTATATTGCATTTTATCAATGGTTTCTGCTGACTTTGTTTTACTTCACGTGTGTCTTAATGAATTTTAAAAATGTATAGTATTCACTAACTTAATACTTCTGGCAGAAAGCCTACTTCAAACATGTACCATGGAAATGGTATGTTTTTGCAAAGTATGATAATAGGGTATTCCACATTTTGACTGTTTGTCACATATTGCTAGGGTCTGTGTTTCACACTGGACTCTTAAGAGCTTGAGACCTATGAGTAGAGCAACATCTCTTCTCTCTTCGAACCAAAAAAGAAAGTTGGAATGTGACACTGGTGCACAAGCTCATGTAAGGGAGATGTGAATGTTTTGACTTGAACAAGGAGAACCATACCAAATATCCTACTACTTATAGCTCTGTAAGTCTAACCAGTATCATCTGTAAGGTGATGAGATGTATCATATCAAATCCCATATTGTAGCAGTTCTCACAAACCCTAACTATTGCCTGACTGGCAGTTAGCACAGAGCATCAAATCCCTGAGCTGCTAATAAGTTGCCTCCTGTCTACCTGCTGACATCTACCTTTCTAAGCATCTCATCAAATTTTAACTCACTAAGTTATACGATAGATTAAACCCCTCTCACTACATTCTTTATCATATGGGTTCCTTTGTGGTGATCATTCCCTTGTCTTCTAAGCCATGAAGCACCACACCCTTCTTAATTTTCTACAATTATGCAAAACATATGGTGTCATGAGCACCCACAGCAAAGATCTAAACCTTCAATGACACATCAATAGCACATGTTGACATGACAGATTCCTAATATAATGGATGTCCTTTTTAACAAATAAACATCATTAATTTCTTGTACAGGTTAACCAATGCAGCACATTGGCTGCATTCAAAACTACTCCAATTAACTGGATGGACAATCATAAATTCAGTCTTGGAAGAGGTAAAGTAGCACTTCTTCATCAGGAATCCCAGTTCATTTAATTATTCTTGGGCTTAGCTGGCCAGCTTTCTCAATGCTCATCTGGACCACATGCCTATTATATACTTACAAGACTACAAAGTACTAGAAGAGGACAGGGCACTGGTAGCAGACTCTAAGAATAACCATGCCATGGATCTGCAAAGCATTTCCTCAGTGAGAGGGTTGTGGATGCACCTAAAATAGGGAAGGTTTTTGGAGGACCCAAAATTCATAAGAACTCCACTATTCCACATTATAGATTGTTTCAGTATCAGGTTTAAAATTGTAAGCTATTTCAAAGTTTGTTGACAGGGCTTTGCTCCCCCTAGTAAAAATCATGCCATCATTCTTTAGAGACCCCCATGATTTTTTGGAAAAAAATCAATGCTTTATCAGTTGAGGAAAAGGACCTTTCAGTAACAGTGGATGTTCAATCATTGTACACTGTAATACCACATGATGTAGGGGCTGAGTGGACAGCTTTTATGCTGAATAAGAGTAAAGACTATACATTGTGGGAAATAAGGTTTCTGATGGAGTGTACTGATTTTGTACTTTCCAACAACATTTTCATCTTTTAGGGTAGTAATTATCAGCAAAAAAGAGGGGTAGCTATGGGTGCACAAATGGTTCCCAATTATTCTAATCTTGTCATGGCATACTGAGAGAGTTTTGTGTTGCCCCAGATTTTTTGATTTAAGTCAGTTTTATTTTATTATCATTTTATTGACCATTTGTTTTTTGTTTGGAGGGACATGGAGTACATTTGCTATCCTTTTTTAAAGACCTTTATGGGAGTTTGGACTTTTTGAAGTTTTGTATCACCTATGGCTATTTTAGGATTATTTTCCTAGATGTAGAAATTTTTAAAAAAGAAGGGAAAGGAAGATTGTACTCAGTTATTAGCTATAAAAACATTTCCAGTAATGCCATCCTTCATTATTCCAGCTTGTGCCCCACTTGCATTAAGTACAATATTATCAAGGGCCAATTGGATTGAAACATTTAACTACAGATGTGGATGCACTTGACCATTTTTCTAAAGCCCTACACTCCAGGTTTGTGAACAGGGGTACCCTGACAGAGTAGTTAAAGAAGTTATAGAAGGTAAATTAACCAAAAACATATTGTTACAGACTGTAATTCACATGAATGGTCCCTTTCAATGTCAATCACTTTTTCCTTGAACAGTGGAGCTGTAAAGACAGTAATATCCAAAAACTGATATTTTTAACTAGTAGTGATGAGATATTTAAATTGGTGGGGGGCAAGCTTTTTTTGTTAATAAAAAAGGTAGACATGTTAAATCTATGTTAGAAGGAGAAAAAAATACCAGTGTGGTAACAAAAAGGGTACTTTCATGTGTTTAAATTGCACTTTGTGTAAATATATGTCTGAAAGCCATTTTGCTGTGGACGTTGGGAGTGACAGAAACTATGCAACCCCTGGCTTTTTTACTTGTGCCTCTAAATTTGTGGTTTACATGGCAAACTGTGGTTCTTATGATTTCTTTTACATAGAAATGCCAACAAGGAACTTAGGAAGAGGGTCTGTGAACATCAGTTTGCCATTAAAGTTAAGAATTTGGATAATGCTTTAGGGGAGCATTCCACAGTTTGTCCCAGTTTTAAAAGATTTTACTTTTACAGTTATCAATTGAGTCCTTATTGATTTTAATGGAGATAGATAACAGCACTATTACGAGGTAGTTTTAAAACACAGACAGAATTTTTATAAGTGTAAAAGATTTATAAAATAGCTTTTGGATGTTTTGTATTAGAATTTTTAAGTTTTAATATTTATTTAAGTCTTGCACAATATTTCAAGTCCAGTATGTTTTAATAGAATTTATAGGAGTTGGGAAAAATGGTCCCTTATTAGTTTTTATCAGTCTTAACATGAATCAAAACTATGGATTGGTTAGAGAAGTCATATGATTAAGTGTATTATTTAAACACTAATTGATGTTTTTCATTCTGATGAAGACTAATAAGTTGAAAGTGCTTAGCCAGTGATTACATTTAGTTTTTTTCTCTTTCCATTGTCACAACTGGTTTTCTGTTTTATTAATAAAATGGTGTTAGAATAATGACAAGTTTATTAGGTGGTGTGGAAGATGCTATCACAAGGCTACTGCTGAAAGCAGGTAGGTGCCTGTTATGGAAGATTTCATGTATGAAGACACCAGACTCTGAAATGATAGGAGGGTGGATTGAGCTTGGGTATAGGAAGGGATGTAGCTGTAGATGGCAAGGTCTAGTTTATAGAATGCACATTCATTGATGCCTAGGAAAAAATGGATCTTTGTAAACTGAAATATAATTTCTTAAGATGAGGATTTAATCAGTGTCACTACCAGACTGGTTATTATTTACAGTAGTTAAAGATGGAGGAGTTACATGTTTTGTCAAATAGTCTTTTATTTCAGTTGCAGAGGGGTAGACTGTATGTGTGTGTGGGGGAGGGGATTGGCATTGTTTTTCTTGGTAGATTTTTCCATCAGAGTTTAAGATTCATTGGCAGTTGTTTTTGCTTATTTTGAGGTTGGAGGATTTTATTTTTATATCTCATATCCTAGTTCTGATTTCCTTTTGATGATTAATGAGGTTGTAAGTGGTAATTATTATTATCTTTCCAGACATGTCAGTGGTGATGCTTTGATATATTGTGGTTGATAACTGGGGTTAACCGTAATAAGTGTCTCCCCTACATTTTCTTTTCTTTAGTGGTCAGAATTAGGTTTGGGTGGCTTTTAGTTTTTACTGTGAAAACCTTCAGTGGCATCTGTGAAGTTGTTCACTTGGATTATGTATTTATATTTACTTAGATTTACTTAGATTATTTATTTATATTTATTGACATTTGATTACCAGGAAAATCTGACTGGGTAGAAGCCAATTTTCAGTGAAGACCAGGAGTAAAAATTTCCAAAGTATTACAAAACATTTTAAGATCAATAATTTTATAATCCTCAAAAAATAATACAAAACCATCTACAGTTTAAATAATTATACCAAATTAGACATAATATGAAAATATTGATTAAGAATAAATACAAGTTAATCTTTAGAGAAATCTTAGCCAGTTTATAGAGAAATTAAATGTAAGTTAGTATAATACAAACAGGAATTGCAATGTTAAGTGAGAGAAAAAGCAGGCTTATGATATATTTAGAGACAAAGCCAGGGAAAAAAATTGATGGAAGTTGATATAGACAGAGACGAAATAATGTTTTTTAGTTTACAGAATATACAATTTAAAGTCAATGCAACATTGTCAAGTGACAATACAGTTAAGAGTTCAGATCCTATGTATAAAAGAGTACATTGTGTAATCAGTTTGGGACTGTATATATTTCCGTACAGAAATGGCAGTTTGCCAAGCACATCAGATCAGATTACAGTCAGCTTAGCAAGCTAAATTAAAGACAGTACTGTATGCCATGAGGCATAAGGCAGTATGGCAGTGATCAATTTATCCAAGAAAGTTGTAGATGATAAATTCTTGCAGCATTCGGTACTACTGAAAAGTTAAATGACATCAGCTAAAGAAATGGTTATGGTAAGAGAGTGGGTGGAGTTTCACTCACAGAACAGTATGTTAAAATCTAAGGGTCATGAGAGAAAATGTAAAAAGTTCAACAATTAAAATTAATTTTATATAGGTGCAGAAATTCACAGTGTTACGTTACTATTTTAATCTCATTTGAAGTTATCAGTTTGCTTCACAGAATGGTATTTTAAGATCTAAGGGTCATGAGAAAAAATGTAAAAAGTTCAACAGTTGAAACTGATTTGATATAGGCGCAGAAAAGCACAGTGTTAACTTACTATTTTAGTTTCATTTGAGGTTATCATTTTGCTTACAGACTTGCAGGAGCGTATTAGCAGCAGATGTTTATTTCATGCAGAAAAATGTAAATAAAGTCAGCAGAGTAAGCAATGCTATCAGTTTATAGCTGTTAAAGCTGCAAATGTTTATTTCATGCAGAAAAATGTAAATAAGGTCAGGGCAATAAGCAATGTTATCAGTTTATCTGTTTATAATTGTTAAAGATGCAAATGTTATTTTAAGGACCTGATACTAAATACAATCAAGAACTTTAGTCACCAAGCCTTGCACAAGAAATGAAAAGAAGAGGTTTAAAAGGCTTAACTATAAAAAAGACACTTTGACATTAAAGCAGGCCTTCCTTTACCTCATCAGTGACTGGGACAATGCAGAGTAAAATTTTGCAATTGCTGTGGTGCAGAAGTTGACTATGTGCTTCAGTTATTTCTTCAATGTTTGTTTAAAGTTAAAATGTATAAGTTAAAGCAAGTATGTATGTTTTCAGACAGTTATATAACAGTACTAGTTTCAGTTTATGTTTTTATCTATGTTCAGACAATACTGACAGAAAAATATATTTCAGTTTATTTTTATCTGTGTTCATGTAACACTATAAAAATGTTATCATGTTTTCAGACAATTGTACAACAGTACTAGTTTTCAGTTTATCTATGTTCAGACAATACTGACATGAAAACAGATTTCGGTCAATTTTTTTATCTGTGTTCATTTAACACTGTCAAAATGTTCTCCTGTTTCAGACAATTTGTCAACAGTAATAGTTTTCAGTCTATCTATGTTCAGATAATACTGACAGAAAAAGGTACTAATAGTTTGGTTTTCAGAATATAACATGTACCAGTTTCAGTTATGCTTTTATCTGTACTCAATTAACACTGGCAAAAGATATTCGTTTAATATTAGTTTAGTTAATTTCCAGAATATGAACAGCTATTTTTAAATGTACAGTATATGCTAATATAAATTTCAGTCAAGATTCAAACTATGAAATTCATACTGTTCAGTATAGCACATTTCAGTCAAATCTCAAAATATAAAAATAATACTCTGTTACTTCACATTAGGTAGGCATTAGTTTTAAGGGTAAATTAACATAATTACATTATTTAGTCATTAGTTAAAGGTAAAGTGACAGAATTATTTTTACAGACTTATTAAAATAAGTTATCTAAGTAACAGGTAGTAATAGTTATTTAGTATACTCAAGCTATAACATGGCAGGCTTAATTTGTTAATTAATTTACAGACTACAGTACACTTTACATAACTATTGTATATTAGTCAGAAAGTTAAAAATTACACTAACAGAAAATGTAAAGGTACAGAACTGAAATACAGAAAGCATAAGTTTGGTAAACTATTAAGATAAGTTATCTAAAAATAGGTAGTAATAGTTATTTAATGTACTTAAGACATAACAGGGTAGGCTTCATTTGTTAATTAGTTTACAGATTACAGTGCACTTTACATAATTATTGTATATTAGTCAGAAAATTAAAAGGACACTAACAGACAATGCAGATGTATAGACATAAAATACAGAAAGTATAAGTTTTAGTAAACTATTATAGCTCATAAATATTCATAAAATATTTCAGGCACAAATGTAGGAGGCAAACATCTATTACAGCACATATAAGTTAAAAAGGTAAGTAGCATTATAGAGCAAATTAAAATAAAAATTTATAGACACAAGTTAACACAGGATAAAATAATTATGCTTCAAGACCATTTATAAAAATATCTCTTTAGTGCAGATTTCAATTAGTCTTCAGAAAATAGCCATCATGCTTGATAGGCTATACAATAAAAAGAAACAGTACGATGTTTAAAGATTTAAATCTATGAATGGCAAAAAAGGTTACATCATAGTACACTAAGGCATCAGTTCATAAGGTAAAAACATAGGTAATAAACACTATGAGCAGGATTCATGAAGCCTCCGTGTAAGAGTTACAAGGCTTACACGGAGGCTGCAGTTAAACAGTGTGATGTCAGCATGTCATGCATATGCATGAGGGCATGCTGAATCACACCTAAGGCTTACACGGTCCGTAGAAGACAGTAGGGGGCGTGTCCGTAGGCCGGGCCCTGCAAACGGACACGCCCCCAGAAGAGTAAAAGTCCCGAAAGTAAACCTCCACGACAGAGCCCGTGTAAATGTGAATAAATACAACACAACACATGCCCCCACAGACTATGAACATAAAATGTATAAATGAACATGTTATATATTTTTTTTTAATTGTAAAGATGTTTGCCCGTGAGTGCGCTCGTTTGTGCGGGCATGCCTGTAGCTTAGCCACAGTTAGCAGTCAGTGGAAAAGCATATAAGAACTACATATGCAAAGTAAGCCAAGAAGCAATAGCGTAGGGGTAAAGATGTTGGCTGAAGAGCAGGCAGTCATGGTTCAAGCCCCCCAACATCAATTTTTATTTTTAGTGAAATAAGCACGAAACAAGTCCCTGACATATATGTACACATATAAAATTATATTTTATGTAAAATGTAATGAAATGGGCCATTTATTTTGAAGAAATGTGAGATAAAATAATAAAAAATGTCAGATGTGCCTATAGCTGAGCTACAGTTTAACAAGTTGAGTGCATCTGCCCGTAGGTGAGCAGAGGTTTAACAGGTGTAAAATGAGTGCCCGTAGGTGAGCAGTGGTTTAACAGGTGTAAAATGAGTGACCAGGGTTGAGCAGTGTTTTAACATGCTGAAACTGTGTGCCCATAGCTGAGCTGAGCGTAATATGCGTGCTGACAGCCAAATGACGCGTAAACCAGCATAACCCATTTGCGCGGAGATGCGCGCCATGCGAACAAGCTTACCGACGGGCAACGTGGAGCAAGCTGTAACAAAACTGCCTTTACACAGACACACCTCCTAGCCTGTGTAGACAGTCATAAAATATAGAAAGCAGTGGCCAGGTTCGAACCCAGGATACCATGCACCATAGCCAAGGTACTGAACCACTAAGCCATGACAGTTGCACTTAGAAATGCAGTAATAGCATATATATATAGGAATGAATAGAAAGAGGAGCATGACAAAGCAGGTTTTGTGAAGCTGATACAATTCCAAAATGGCAAATCACAGATAAGTATGGGAAAAACGGCATATATAAGCCCCATAGGCGGGAATACACAGCATAACCGATTGTAGAACCAACTTGCAGCCAGAATGTCAGGTGTAGGTGAGGGTAGTTGCTTTCGAGCACAGAGGTGGGGTGTTGAGGAGTCCATATATATGGTTTGGCTCCTTGTCCACAATCATGAGGCCCAACTCATGCAGGGCCAGGTCCTGTGGGGAGCATATAGGGCTGAGGCATGGGACCGATTGGCTCATGATCTCTCCAGTGCCACAGGGATACCAAGGACTGGTGAGCAGGTCCGTCACCACCATGTGGACCTGAAGAGATGGAAGCAGGACAAACTGAACCGTTGGATCCAGGAGGCCCGGCAAATGCCCAACGCCCCACTACTGAGTAAGTTACATCTAATTATTTATGTAAGAAAAAAACCTAGCTGATATTATGGAGATGTGTATTCCAATATTACTTTATTTATATTACAGCTGCAGGTGTCCGTTCTTCGAACCGTAGAGCCTATGGCGATAGGCTGGCACTGTTGCGCCACCAGGCAGGTCAGTAATCTTCTCCCTGTAACTGTAAATAAATATAAAAGTATGACAGTTAGCAAAAGAGTGCAGTGTAGTCACTAAGTAATAAAATGTGCAAGTAACAGTGTAAGAGGGTTTGCAAGTATTGCTTGATTACAAAAGTGTGATGCAGTCTGTAATCCAAACAGAAAAATGAAACAAGTCTGAAATAAAGTCTGAAATAAAGATGTCCCACCTGTAATATAATAGTACATAACCTGCAGCAGGCTGAAAAGTACAGCTGCAGAAGCTGAGTAAAAGACATGTGTGAAATATATCCCTGTTGAAATACAGAAACATGACAGAAGTGAGACTGTTGGAAAGGATTGTTATAACTGCAGGTAAAACATGTCAATAAAGCCTAGAATTAAGTACCATCCTGAATTGTAAAAATAAAACAAGTGAGAGAGTGTGAGAAAGAGTTATGAATCCACCAATAAAGCAGTAATAACTCCTGAATAAAGTATACTGCAGTCAGTACAGAATGAAATGAATGTGACAAGCAGAACCAAACTGTAAATTGTGTTGAAAATGTTACCACAGCTGGAATGTGTATCCAAAAATCTGGATATGTTGCACTCAGTCTGCAATATGCAGATAGTATGGTTGTCTGAAATACCAAACATCCACAGTTGTCTATAGCTATATAAAGCAAATGTAGCAGGATGATGTAGCTGAACAGAGCCAGATATGAATGTGTATGAATAAAAATTAAAATGTATATTGATGTAGCAGTAACATTCCTATCACCAACTTGAAGTAGTTATCACATAGGAAACTGTAGGCAGAACTGTAGTGTGTATATATCTGCAGCTATTAGAAATGTACAGCATATGTATTGGTATTTGAAGTTGTTAATTAAATTTTCTTCACCCTACCCTATAACCACATATAATCCATTCCACATGAAATCGGTACGTGCAATCACAATTAACACCCCTGGACATTTGTCCTGTTGGGTCATACATATTTGCATGTACGTTGATGCATCTGCCCTGTTCATACATCCAAACCTGATGGCCTGTTGCCATCAATCAACCCTGCATGTTGTTGGACTGTGTATTGCTGTTCAAAATATGCATGTGTTATGTTTGCTGTTCAATGGTTTGAATATCTGGGTGTTTGGTTAATGGGAATACTAATGCATGCTGTTACAACTAATTGTGAATGGTATTGTACGTTACTAACCCAAACTGTCATGACATAATGCAAAACATAGGACGACAGGGAAGGCGGGTTCCTGCGGACCCACCTCTCCCTCCTCAGCTGGCGAGTGCACCTGGCAGTATTGCCCAGGCTGGACCCTCCTCCGGTGGCCCTGTGCCACCTGCGGGTGGAAGCGCTGCAGGGGATGGGGCTCATTCCCCCCCTCTGCAAGTGTGGCTGGAGGAGAACATCCACTCACCCTCCGTAATGTCCAGACTATGGTGCATAGGGAGATCCAGGAAGCTGTTCTTGGGCCCCTACACCAGCTTGAAGCACAGGTGGCACAACTAACGGGTGTGCCTGCTGCCCGGCCTACACAGCCCCCAGCACAGCCCTGTCCTGGGCAGTGAAGGCACAGTGGCAACTGCCCATGGGTGGGGATATCAGTTCCACTGTTGCTATCTGTGGGCTCATGGGCTCTAGATATCCAAACATCCATCCCCGTCAATTGTGTAACCCCCCCCAATTGTGTCATACACCTCCCATGTATGCGTCTTATTTGTCTTGTCTGTTAACCTACCCAACCTACCTCCCCAGCTATACCAACTTCCCGTACCTGACATACCACTCTCACCTGAAAAATAAAAGGGCACTCTGTACCCACAAAAAAATTACACCCCATACATAGCTGCCCATTTCGCACACATGTCTGCTGGACAAGGAAACTGTCAATTACAATTGGCTGTACAACAAGTATTATTGTTGTCCTTACACCTGTCTCAGGGGTGAAAGGTTTCAAATGTCACACCAAATTACAAACATATGCACAGCTGTTGCTGATGAAGAAATGGGTAGCTATGGGCCTTACCTACATCCCTCCTGCAAAACCCGAGCTTGTTTCCCTACTGTCTTACCCTCTTTGTGACCCCTTTTTCACCACTTTCCTGTCTCCCCATTTTCATTTCTTTCAAAGAAAATAGCACGGGTGTGCACAAGAGTAAGCACTTTTAAGCAGTTGTAAGCGGATGTGCGCTGAGCTGAACACCAGTGCGCATGCGTGAGCTCAGCGCAAACCAGCGCTAACCCAGTTACAACTGCTTAAAAGTGCCTTAGTCACTCTGAATGACAAGTCCTGTAGTCTGCTCAAAAGCAAAATAAAATCCCACTGTCAGTCCCGAACCCAAGAAACAGTAGTCTGCATGACTTACCACTAAGCCATGACTGTGATATAAGAACATTGTGCTACAATAAATATATCATGTAATAGTAGGAATGAATGTAAAGGGAATATAGGATGTGTAGTACACAAAGCATGTCATGTATATTTACTGTCAAATGTAGTGGATGTCTAGAATAGTAGTGTGTGAACAGAAACAGCCATGCTAGTTGGTAGCTAGTAGGTAATAATGTCACTGTAGCACCTTACAAGCCACACACATACTCACAGCAGGATAATCACTGCCCATACCCCACAACCTCTTACAGGAACACATCCAGACTAAGTAATAAAAAATGTGGAGCAAAGGGCCAAAAACAGGGACACATTCCAAATAATGCTACAGTTGAGAGAGTAGAATGAAGTAACAGTCAAAAACACAAAAAAACTGGAAGATAAAGTTTTATAAAACACGGCAAAGCTTTCAGGTCAAAAACCCTTCTTCAGTGCATACATTTAGTTTTAAAATCACATTGAATATATAGTATGGGTCTAAGTCACATGGCTTGCAGCCAGAAGTCATGTGATTATTACATTAAGTGTTATAACAAGATTTAAAAAAACATTTTATAAAAATTACAAATCATTTTAATTTACTCTGCTGTAAAAATTTTAATACAGGTTTCAGTGTAATGATATCATTAATACCTGGAATTTTGTCTGCTTGCAATCTAGTTATCCATTCATATTCCTTTAATTCTAATTTATTATTCATATCTCCACCCCTCTCTGTTTTCTCCACTATGTGTATGACCCTAAATTTAAATCTGTGTTGTGCTCCATGTTCTGCTATGTGTTTATATAATGAATTCGTATTTATTGCTCTATTTATTTCAGACTTGTGTTCAATTATTCGATTCTTTAATTTCCTTATAGTTTTGCCTATATAAAATGCAGAACACATGGAGCACGTAGCCATGTACACGACGCAGTAGTATTGCAAGTAGCTTTAATGTTAAAATAATAACATCTCCTTGTTGAGGGATGTTTAAACATATGACTGGTCCCTTCATAGATATCTCCACAGCATGTGCAGTTATAACATTTAGACGTCCCCAATGTAGTTATATTCCTAGGTATATATGCATTAAATTCTTTATAGCATAATCTCTGTTTGATTGTTCTCATATTTCTAAAACCAAAATATGGTTTCATGTCTACTATTTTTTTAATTTGATCACATGCCATAAGTATAAGCCAATTTTTCTCTATTATAGTTTGTATTCTATGTGTATTGCAATTAAAGGAAGTAATGAACCTCACCTTATTGTCACGTTCTCTCATTCCATTGTTTATGTTGCCTCCTGCATATATAGGTTTTAACGTAGTGGATCTCTGTGCTAGAATTTTCCTTTTCTGTTCTAAAATCAACCTATTATTATAACCACTCGCTAACAATTCCTGTATGGTATTATCAAGTTGTATTTTAAACATTGCTTCGTTAGTATTTAATCTGCTAACTCTACTAAGTTGAGATCCTATTATGCTCTTAAATATGTGGGGGGCATGCATGCTAGTGTAGTTCAGGTAACGTCCAGAATGCACTTCTTTATGATATATGCTTGTTTCAAACGAGTTTAGGGTTTTTTCTAGCATAAAGTGCAAAGGGTAGGGAGGGTGGCCTAATGGTTAAGGTGTTTGCCTTACAAACACAAGGTGCAGGGTTTGAGTCTCACAAGGGTTAATTGGCTAGGCTTAAAAAGGCTCACAAGAGCAGTTAGCTTAGTACTAATCTATGAATCTATGAATCTATAACATCTAAGAATACTATTTTGTCTCTTGCATACTGCATCTTAAATTTTAAGAAATTCGTTGTTGTATTTAAATATTCCAGAAAGGAACCCAATTGCTGTTCTGTGCCTTTCCATAATAAAAAACAGTCGTCAACGAATCTTTGGTAGAATAATAAATTACTGGTATAGTTATTGTCCTTATTCAACATAGATTTTTGTTCCCATACATATAGTACCAAATTCGCATAGGTGTTCGCTATGGAAGTACCCATAGCTACACCTGATACTTGTAAATATAACTGTTGGTTGAACATAAATATATTATTAGTTAGAACCAA
This sequence comes from Protopterus annectens, assembly GCF_019279795.1. Classification (NCBI taxonomy): domain Eukaryota; kingdom Metazoa; phylum Chordata; order Ceratodontiformes; family Protopteridae; genus Protopterus; species Protopterus annectens. The sequence goes on from NC_056739.1 coordinate 1,844,730,157, forward strand.
TTCTAGTAGGGCACAAAGTGTTTCTATCTTACGTGCTACGTATGGTGTGTGTTCTACTAGGAATTCCCGTATGGAGTCAATACCATAATCATTTGGTATTACTGTAAAGAGGGAGGTAATATCTAATGTTACCAGTATTACATCTTCATAAGTTATTTGTTGTGTTTCAACAGTTTGCTGCCATTGTCTTAACTTTAACAAAAAATCAGTCGTGTCCCTTAGTACTGTACTACAACCTTTCATATAAGGATAGAGTTGTTGTTGTAGGTAAATGGATACGGGTTCAGTGACCCAACCTGCACCTGAGACTATAGGTCTCATGGGTGGATCCATTATAGATTTATGTATCTTCGGGATTCCATATAGTATAGGTATGATAGGACAAGGTACTGTCAGAAAATTAAATAAATCTAAATCTATGTCTTCCTGTAATTGCAAATCATAGATGGCCATATTAATAGTACTAATACTTTTTCTTACATCTTCTTGATTGATTGTTTTAAAAGCTGTTACATCCTGTAATAAGTCATTCATTAGATCTAGATACTTCTCCTTATTCATTAATACTGTTACATTGCCCTTATCTGCTGGTTTAATTATTAGCTCGCCATGTTTGATCAATGTTTGCATGGCTTCATACTCTTCTTTAGTTAAATTAAAGTTTTTATTCATTACTGTATCCTTATACTTATGGACTCCATCATATACCTCTCTAATCTCCTGTTCACATAGATTTTGAAATGCCAACAGTACTGGTATATTACTAGGTATGAAGGTACTTCTCTTCTTACACCCTAAGTCAGCAACACTCTTATCACCAAATAACATTTTCAGGGTTATTGCTCTAATAAATAGTTTAAGGTCCGTTATTACATTAACCACATCATCCGTGGTCGTCGGTATAAAATTTAGGCCCTTTTGAAGCAATAAATAATGTGCTTCCGTTAATATAAAACTGGATAAATTCAAAGTACCTCTTTTTATTGACGGACATGCTTGCTGTGTCCTAAAGGGCTGTCGCTTTTTCTTTTTATAGGTGTACGCGTACTCGTGGAAGCTGTTCTATTCCTTGCAAGAGTATGTTCTGGTATTACCTCTGCTTGCGTTAACTGAAAACGCTTAAGTGTTGTTTGTTGTAGCTTTCCTCTTAGGTGTTGGCCCTTCTCTTTAGCGACTCCAGCATACGTTTCTGTCTTGGACGCATTCACATCAACGTGTACTACGTCTGTGGGTGTTGTCATCATGGCTTCCTCCGATTGGTCAACCACTACGCTCGCCTCTACAGTTGTTTGAGCAGATAGTGTTTGTTCAAAAGTATCGAGAGTATCCAATAAATTACTTTTGTTGTTGTGTTGATAGTTGGATACCCCTTTAGTTCTATCTGCAATCCTCGGCCATGAAAAGATATGGCCCATTGCAAAATCATTTACGTCACGTAAAAGTTTCTTCTTCTTAGACTCCTCAAGCTTTTTATCAAAGGAGTTAATTTTGTTAAGTAACTGTTCATAGCTAGCAGTGTTGTTTGAAAAACTTTTTGATTCATGCAGTTGTTTGTCTAAGCTATGAATTTCTGTCTTCAAATCCGTTTCTATTGACATAAAGTGATCATTCATCAGAGTCATATAGTCAAGACTTAGTTGAAGGTTCAATTGCTGCCACCGTTTGAGTAAATCTGGGAATACGTTCCCATATGAAGGCATCTTAGTTATACGTAGACCTCTGGGCACTATTCCTTTCTCTAGGTAGGCGCAAAAACTAAATCTTTGCCATTGCAGCTTTTTGAAAGAGGTTAACTTCTTCTCTAGCAATTGCAGTTTGTTTGTAAATTCAACCGAGGGTGCTATGTTGTATGAATTACTTCCCCCTTGGTTAGTATTGTCCGTTAATACAAAGTTCAGTAACGGATTTACCCCAGTTGTAACCAGGCTTTCCACTGAGCAGTTTAAATTAGTTGGCTCCATTTCCAACGAAAATGCTGGCTGCTGTAGACCTCAAGTATATCTCCAGTAACGAACGGAAACACTTGCAGAATGTAGAATGAAGTAACAGTCAAAAACACAAAAAAACTGGAAGATAAACTGTTTTATAAAACACGGCAAAGCTTTCAGGTCAAAAACCCTTCTTCAGTGCATACATTTAGTTTTAAAATCACATTGAATATATAGTATGGGTCTAAGTCACATGGCTTGCAGCCAGAAGTCATGTGATTATTACTAGAATTGGTTCTAACTAATAATATATTTATGTTCAACCAACAGTTATATTTACAAGTATCAGGTGTAGCTATGGGTACTTCCATAGCGAACACCTATGCGAATTTGGTACTATATGTATGGGAACAAAAATTTATGTTGAATAAGGACAATAACTATACCAGTAATTTATTATTCTACCAAAGATTAGATTGTGACTGTTTTTATTATGGAAAGGCACAGAACAGCAATTGGGTTCCTTTCTGGAATATTTAAATACAACAACGAATTTCTTAAAATTTAAGATGCAGTATGCAAGAGACAAAATAGTATTCTTAGATGTTATGCTAGAAAAAACTCTAAATTCGTTTGAAACAAGCATATACCATAAAGAAGTGCATTCTGGACGTTACCTGAACTACACTAGCATGCATGCACCTCACATATTTAGGAGCATAATAGGATCTCAACTTAGTAGAGTAAGTAGATTAAATACTAACGAAGCAATGTTCAAAATGCAACTTGATAATACCATACAGGAATTGATAGCAAGTGGTTATAATAATAGGTTGATTTTAGAACAGAAAAGGAAAATTCTAGCACAGAGATCCACTACGTTAAAACCTATATATGCAGGAGGCAACATAAACAATGGAATGAGAGAACGTGACAATAAGGTGAGGTTCATTACTTCCTTTAATTGCAATACACATAGAATACAAACTATAATAGAGAAAAATTGGCTTATACTTATGGCATGTGATCAAATTAAAAAAATAGTAGACATGAAACCATATTTTGGTTTTAGAAATATGAGAACAATCAAACAGAGATTATGCTATAAAGAATTTAATGCATATATACCTAGGAATATAACTACATTGGGGACGTCTAAATGTTATAACTGCACATGCTGTGGAGATATCTATGAAGGGACCAGTCATATGTTTAAACATCCCTCAACAAGGAGATGTTATTATTTTAACATTAAAGCTACTTGCAATACTACTGCGGTCGTGTACATGGCTACGTGCTCCATGTGTTCTGCATTTTATATAGGCAAAACTATAAGGAAATTAAAGAATCGAATAATTGAACACAAGTCTGAAATAAATAGAGCAATAAATACGAATTCATTATATAAACACATAGCAGAACATGGAGCACAACACAGATTTAAATTTAGGGTCATACACATAGTGGAGAAAACAGAGGGGGTGGAGATATGAATAATAAATTAGAATTAAAGGAATATGAATGGATAACTAGATTGCAAGCAGACAAAATTCCAGGTATTAATGATATCATTACACTGAAACCTGTATTAAAATTTTTACAGCAGAGTAAATTAAAATGATTTGTAATTTTTATAAAATGTTTTTTTAAATCTTGTTATAACACTTAATGTAATAATCACATGACTTCTGGCTGCAAGCCATGTGACTTAGACCCATACTATATATTCAATGTGATTTTAAAACTAAATGTATGCACTGAAGAAGGGTTTTTGACCTGAAAGCTTTGCCGTGTTTTATAAAACAGTTTATCTTCCAGTTTTTTTGTGTTTTTGACAGTTGAGAGAGTAACAGGTTCTGCATTTTGTTGGATGTTTGGAAGGGTATGAAGTCTGAAACTGAAATGTTTGTCACTATAGTCTGACTTGAGCCCAGAGTGATTTGGCAGAAAAAGCTGTTTATGAGATATTGACCAAAATATGAGGCAAAAATGTGGACAACCTGCAAATATCTGTACACGTGAGAGGTATGACACTGCCATATTTGAATAGTTAAGAGCCTAGACATAGCAACAGTGACTGAGTTACAGGGATGCCCCACAGACTCCCTGTGAAATGTACAAACAGTAGGCAGAAAGGTGTTACAACACATGCAATGGTAACTATGAAGTACTGAAAGTATGAACCACTTGCACGGCAGAAATAGTGTAGTAATACATTTGCTCATGCTATCCCACAGTCACAACTGCAGAATACCAGACAATTTAATGGGTGTACCCCACTGATATGTACCATTCCATGAGGCAGATAAAAGATGCACCTGAGAGTCTCTGGGGCCTGCTCAGCAGCATACTCAAATACCCTAATAGATGTCAAGGTCCACACCATGGCCAGACCACACTGCATGCAGTAACACCCTAGCAGATATAGCAAGCATTCCAATGTGTGAATGTACATGGAAATTAGGAAAGCCACAGCAACACACTACAGTCAAGACACCTAGAAGGCATACAAGTAGTGAATGTAAAGGGCAAATATTGAAGCCATAGCAACAAAGTGCAAGAGCCACTGCTATATACCAGTTACACCACATGTCCCACAGGAAAGCACACAGACCCACATTAACAGTAGTAGTAGTCTTAGGTGTCAGTGTACATACACACTTAGTACAGGAAACTGGAGAAATGTTAATCTACAACACAGCCAGAAATATGAGAGAGATACTAACCTTTACACTCACAAAACAGTGTCCACAGCATACCAGCATGGTCCCTGCCCTTAAACTCTGAAAGGGCTATGCCTGTCTCACATACCTTTTTATAGCACTGTCCTGGAATCACAGTGAGAACTGCAATCAGTACACAACTGGCTGCATGCAATTAGCAAATGCTGGCTAACAATTGGCGCTGAGGCCATCACATGGACATATGCAGATACCTACAAAAGCATGCTGTACTCCCAGTCCACACATACAATACTTTCATTGCACCCTGTGGAGGTAGGGAGAGACAGAGAGAGAGAGAGAGAGAGAGGAAAAAACATACACAAACAAAACCAGTCATCAAAACCCACTCAAAAGCTGCCAACTGCCAACTGGAGCAGCAGGACACCAAACCAAACGGCAACGCAAGCAACTGTGACAAACACAGGTAATGTAAAGTAATACTTTAAAAGTCTACATACTGTGAACCCTCCATATGTGTCATTGGTCTGTATCCATATGTATATGAAGATGTGCATAGGGCAGGGGACATACAGCAACTATCAGTGAAGGCTGTACATACATATGTATGTGAGGGCATCTATGTGCACATATCAATGTAGGTTGAATGTAGGTTGTAGTGCAATGTACAAAGTAGGTTTCACAGTTATGTATGTTTAGCAGTATGTTAGTGTGTGTATATACAGTTTTGTAAACAAACATGTTGATATACCTCTCTATCATATGGATATGTATGTATGTCAATGGTTCTAGGTTATAACACTGACAGCACACAACATCGACAACGACATCACTGACACCACATCATCGACAGTTCACAAACACGACACCGCACACACTCAAAACATCATCACAACAACCAATAAACAAAACAAATTCCCTGACCAAAAACCACACACACAACACAAGCACACCTAATTCCTAACAAACAAACACTAAACCTTACATACACAACTATCCACAACCCTAACCGAAACCCTAACCCTAAGGTCCATCACTATTGCACACTAACCTAACCCGCACCCTAACCCTAACTCACTTAACCCTCCCCTAACCCAAAAAAATTCACTACTGCACCCTTACCTAACCCGCGCCCTAACCCTAACTCACTTAACCCGCCCCTAACCCAAAACATTCACTACTGCACCCTTACGTAACCCGCGCCCTAACCCTAACTCACTTAACCCACCCCTACCCCTACAGACCGTCAACATCGCACACTTACCTTACTCGCACACTAATGTCCGTCAGTACCGCATACTTACACATCCTTTCCCCATCTCGGTGTTCTCCGCGTCGGTGTTTTCATCCGTCGATCTTCTGGGGTCGGTGATTTCACTGTCGGTCTTCTCATCTGTCGACGTTGTAACCCAGACCCATGTCAATATATGTATGTATGTATATATATATATATATATATATATATATATATATATATATATATATATATATATATAGATATATATATGCATATATGTATACATACATAGAGAGGGATGTAGGAATACATAGACAGATGTAGATAGATAGAATATGTAGAAACATATATATGTAATACACACATACAGATGTAGATATATGTAGATACATATACATAAACAGACAGATCTGACTATCTACAGATATGACTGTATATGATGATCTCACACTCCCCCTGTCCCACCCCCTCTGTCACTCTCACCCCCTCTCTGTCACACACCCCCCTCTCTCCATATCTATAGCAATATATGTACATCGATATATATATATATATATATATATATATATATATATATATATATATACGTGTGTATATGTATACATATATATATATAGAGAGAGAGAGATGTATATATATTCTGAGTGAGGCACATGTGTACAGATGTATTGCAACAGGTGCCTGGTGACAAAGGCATGGAGTGAACACCAGTGTAAAAACTGGAGTACCATACCCCATTTCAAATCACCTACACCAGTAACCACCAGATATGTGATTGGCTGCCCACCACTGCATGTGTCAGGGGTGAACAGGGTCATAAATGTGTACAATAGTCCCCCCAATGATAGTCACAGTGGCACACTATTCCTGGAATACCTGCAGATGGTATGTGTCAGCAGACATGGTGGGTCAGCTACGGACATGTAGGTCAGTGTACCCCTCCACACCACACAATGGCTGCCATGGTATGTACCTCACATGACAGCTACAGATATGGAGAAGGACACAGTGACATGTACAACACTGTGACAATGCACTCAAACACATTACCAATGCACAGTGAGTGACAACACCACAGAGTACACACATACTACCCACATAGAGGTTACCACTCCTGGATTTACATACTTAAGTCACACCCATGACAGATGTCCAACAACCATAGTAACACCTCACACCATCCACAACCTAAATGACTGCTGTGTGTCGTCCGTGACACTGCAGTAGCGAGCACATGGCGGAGGTACAGGTTCCTACCCACAGATAAGACATACCCTGCAATAAACCACACAGCATTAAGAAGCAAGACTCCCCATGAGTACATGTCACACATACCCCTGCTGAATGTTAGTCAGATAGGTAATATGCCATCTGAGTCACCCTGTGTAACTGTTTGACAGGAACAGGTACCTTCACATCACATGTGTCACAATGGTCAGGGTAGCAGAACAGTATGCTGCTGTAGTCCCAGGGGCAATAGCATATTGTATTGTATTGTATTGTAATGTATTGTATTGTGTTGTATTGTATTGGTATGTAGAGGTGCCTCCTTCGTGGAGTGGAGCCACTGCTGCTGTACGCCAGTGTACAGGTACATATCATGTAGTCAGGCTAGTGTTACATAGCACTTCGATATGTGTGTTTAGCTCCTCTTGGAGTTCATGTAGCATGCAACTGGGGATACCATCAGGTCCCATTGATGCTGTGTTTTCTGCTTTTCTGAGGGCGGCTCTCACCTGGACATCTGTGATGACAGGGAGGTTACAGTCAGCTGGGATAAGTATGTCTTAGTTTGGGGGAGAGGGAGGGGGGGAACTTGCACTGAACCTGTCTGCCACAATGGTGCCAATATCTGTGGGTTCAGTGAATTATTTGTTGTTGTGTACTAACTATGAGCATATTGGAGGGTTTCTGACCAGGTTGCTAACATAACTGAAGAAGGCCTTGTGGTTATCTGTAGTGTCCCCGTTGATTTCCCTCTCAAAGTTGCCCATGGATGTTTGTATGAGAGAAAATAGCTCCTTACTAGTGCTGATCAGACATGCCTTCCCTTTATGGAATTATGCTCTGTCTTGCAGTAGCTTCCATCTTTTGTTATACAATCTGTCTACGGCTGGGGTCCACCAGACAGGATGCTTTCCCTTTGTGGAGAGTGTCTTGGTCTTATATGGAATTGCATGATCCATGCATTTTCGGAGATGTCCGTAGAAATAATTTGTGAAGGGGTCAGCATTGTGGGTTGTGTCTTCCACTGGCCCAGTGGGCTTAAAGGATACCATGTCAGTGTTACGAAGTGTAAAGTTTGCATTTGAAATGTTATTCACTGTAGTCATTTGTGCTGGTGGTGGAAGTGGGATATGTATATCCAGGGCAATTAGTTTGTGGTCAGCACACAGTAGTTGATGATGTACCCCATACAGTACCTCGACACAAACCCCCAGAGTGAGGAGGTGCTTTGGACCTGAATCAGTGTTCTGACTGCTGGGGTATGGTAGTATGTCATATGGAGTGTGCCAGGTATTGCTGCACAGTTGTTGGCTGAGCACTGATACCTGGCCATTTACATGTGTATCCACCAATAGACAGACAGATGCTATATATGTGAGATATGTTGTATCACAACAGTTGAGTAGCATGTGTAGTATGTGTGCCAAATTCTGCTGACATACTTTGCTGATATCATGTTATTTCCTTTTTCAGGACCATGGCTCACCAGCACAATCCAGCGTACTCTGCAGCTGAGGATGAGGAAATACACCAGAGCCTGGTGCGGGATTATGCAATACTCTTTTCCCGCACCAGCCAGAATAAGCAGGAGAGGGCTGCACTGTGGCAAGACTTGGTCCGTCGGGTAAATGACATAGGCATGCATAATAGGACATATGAGCAGGTACGACATCACTGCAGTGATTTAATCAAAAATGTCCGTCAGCGTGCATCGGATATCCACAGGTAACAGGTTGCCACAGGTGGTGGGGTGGCTACACATCCCCCACTCACCAGACTGGAGGGACTACTCATAAGTGTTGTGGCTCCAGCCCGCCAACAACAACAGCAGCAGACCTGCATTATGATGGAGGCTGGAGCCACACAGCACCAAGACTACGAGTGTGCAGGTAATATGCCATATGTATAGTTGACTGTTGTGTACACTGGTAGTTAATGCATGTGTGAGGTGTGTCCTTGGTTTGTAGCTGTCATCATAGTATTTAATGTGCAAGTGTGATATTCTCAATATCAGCAGCTGACCTGTGAAAGGCAACTGTTGTACTACTGACCTGTATCATACTCAATAACAATGGCACAGTTGTGCCCACTTACATTAATTTCCTCACTTCTGCAGGTCCCTCCGGTGTAACAGCAATGCAGCCTATCCATGCTGGTGAGTGTGTATTAACAATACCTTTAATAGTCTTGATAGTAATAGTAATATTAGGCTCAATTAGTAGTGCTCTGTGTATGCATGCAGGTGTGTCTGTGTCTGTGTGTTGATATCTCGCATACTGAGTAGTGTGCAAGTGTGCAACTGTGTGCAAGTGTGCAACTGTGTGCAACTGTGTACAAGTGTGCATGTGTGCAACCGTGTGCATGTGTGCATGTTTGCACCTGTGCATGTGTGCATGTGTTCATGTGTGCACGTGTGCATGTGTGCATGTGTGCATGTGTGTATCACTGGTAACATTGTGTAGACATTGTAAACTGTGTTTCCTGTTTCCCTCCCACAGGTTCTGGTGCTGCTCTGGTGTCATGCAGCAGGGAACCTGAATCAGGTGCCACGGGTACTGATAATGATGACATCTGTGTAATGGCACAGGAAGGTATGCCAGGGTCCATCATTGGTCAGCCAATTGACAGTACACAGCTGTCAATCGCATCAATGCGCACAGTCATCCTGCCAATACACCCTTTGTCACCAATGTCCCTAGGTGATGGACAGGATACAGTGGGCATTGACCAGGGTAATGTGGTACCTGTGGCACATGCTTCCCCACACAGCAGCCATGGGCATGGCCCTGAGATGGTACCACACAGACAGATGTCCAGGGGTTCTCGTGGGAGCATCTGTGGGCATACTGCCCCTGTCAGATGTGCCCACAGAGGTCTTACAACCTCAGCTATGTTTTGGGCTGTCATGCAGGCACAGTCACGTATGGAACAGTACACCAGACAGGGTCTGAGGGAGCTGACAGCATGTCGCACAGCCATGACTGACAGTATGCGTGACATTGCGGCTGCCATCCGTAATTTCACCAATGTCATAGACAGACATTGTGAGGACATATTAGATCGGTTCCACAACTACATATCCATGAGCCAGGGCAATGGTGGATGGTTGAGGCATTGATGTGGGTGTATGCCAGCAACAGCAGCAGCTGGCAGTTGTCATGGACGACAACAGGGCCGTGGCCACCCCCATAGTGCTAGCAGCAGCCCCAGCAATGCTCGGTCTGTGCTGTCATCAGACCGCCCAAGGAGACCACGTGGACGTGGCTCTGAACAGGCCCGACAGGGATCTGTGTCCAGTCAATGAACACCTGCTTCTGATGACAGTACCCAGTCTGGTTTGGTACCGGATACGGTCCGTAGCACCCCTGCAAGGCACAGGTACCATGTCCGTGGCCAGAGACACTGATCTGTATGACCTTGCAGGTACAGTCTGTGGCTATCCACAAACACCAGTATATGGCAGCCATGAGGTGGAACTGTGTGCATCCATACACACATGCAAATTGACAACACCTAGGGCTGCCGCATACACGCACACACTGCATCACCATTGCCCCACCTTGTACTGGTGTCCCTCACCAACACACATACACATACATGTCAATTGGTGGTATCAGTGGCAGACTCAGGCATACCAAGTTCACACCCTGTGCATATGATGAAACTGTGCCACCTCCTGCAATCTGTAACATCAGTGCAGGTACAGGTTAACATGTTGCTGATGCACAGGGTGACTACATAGACGTGTAGTAATAGTATCATGTTGTTAACAGTACTGTGTGCTGATATAATTGTGGGTATATCCCAGCATGCCTGATGCAGTAAGGGTATGATTGTCTTGTACTGTTGTCTACACCCATGGTAAGTACCATAGTGTATCATCTGCACATGTTGGCATACTGGTGGTAAGGATGTCAACAGAAGGCTACATACATAGGTAGCACAGGGGATAAGGTAATGAAAGTATTGATATGCAATGATGGACATGTAAACTGCAAGTGGCATGCTGCCCACACTGGACTCTGCAATGCGGATGTTTGAGGATGTTGATATGTGTGCAGTACTACACGACTGGTACAGGACACACAGGAGCACCCTAGCACTGCAAGCTCACATCTCATACCATGCTAGACAGCCCCAACACACAAAACTAACTTTCACAGGAGGGAGAGTCCCCATAAATGTCAGGGATACTGTGGTGGCAGGACAGGTATCATACATCCTGTTAAGTATGGAACCACTGAGTGAAGGCTCAGTGTCTGTTATTTGACATGTGTATTACTGCAGGTATGAGCACCTGGGTTTCCATCCAGTTATTGCACATCCTGAAGGTACATGGTCTGTACACTTGTGTGCGCTGAGACTGGACCCTAGCCATCTGACCTGTGTATTTCCATGTACATGTGTATAGTGCCTGCATATTTGCACTGTTACCTACTGGAAGTGGTACAGCTTGTTTGTTGTACAATGGACTACATGCAGCCCTGCTTACTGTAGCTTTGTTTGCATGCATGTTTGCTTGCAGTTACCCTGGAACACTGATCCCACCTGCAATGCAGAGTTACAGAGCTTCTGTGGACTCCTAGTGACATCTGCATAGCTTATTATATGTATGTCCATGTCTCACTTGACAGAACATCACTGTTTGTCCTGTTCAAATGTACGTTGCCTGTGACACATTGCATATGACTTACCTGGCATTTGTCCACGTGAGCAGTCATATATGCCAGTGCTAAATAATCACAGGCACTACACCCTCACATACTCACCTTCTGTACCTTGTTCCCTATTGGCCCTATGTGCTGTTAATCACCATGGCAATCACAATACTATGGTAGCATGTGCAAAGGTCACTTGTCAGTCACCTCTATGGTACAGTTGTGGAATATGTGAGTCATGTGGCAATGTCACAGCTGCCACATGTACACAGTCAACCCTCGCCCCTACACATGGATGTACAACACATGTATGAGATGCAACCACATAGCCAAACTGGGGAGTAAGCACTCTGAACCCAGTACTGGCATAACCTGTCAGGTGGCATGAAATACTACAGTGACTACAATACCAGTCTGATGTAGACCTACACTGACAGCAATCCAAACACGTGAACACACTGGGCCATTCATGGAGCCTCAGAATAGCATCCTGCCTGAGCAGCAGACATCTCTGCAGCTGGCACACAAGCATACGTTAAGCCGGAACACAGCACGTGCAACACATAGCACACAAATCCTGTGTGCCAAACAGTCACAGCCTGTACGGCTAGACAACACACCTGCTACAGTTGTGTTAGGTACCTTTATTGTCCAGTACAGTGAGGTCCCACTCACCAGGCTGGGCAAAGTGAAGGTCACACTGATATGCCCGTGGGGCACTATGGTCCGCCACATAACACAAGCATACAAGTCAGTCAGAGGCATGGACACATATGACTCAGTCATTGTCCATGGCATTATGGCTGACCTCTGATGTACCTCCCTGGACTACATGATAGGGAACATAGAAGGGCTCTCTGAGCATGTGGCACAGGCTGGTATGACCCTGACCTTGGTTGGCATCATACCCTCACCAGGAATGCTGCCGTATTACTGAATGCTGATGAATTACTGTAGCTACAACACCCTAGCTGAAAGGTTTCTAGCATGTAGTCACTGCTTTGCTATGGAACAACTTGTTACCACTCCCACAACAAGTGAAAACATGCAAGACCTGTTCATCAACAACATGTAGACTATATGCCCCAGACCAGATGTGTATCCCTCGCTGCTAGGATGATACCATATACAACTCACACTGTATATACACATACCACATGCAGCACCCGCACAGAAGACCACAGTCATAATGTTATCCAGTGCAAATACCATGTATTCACACATGGCAGGCGTCAGACATGGTAACTATTGAAGGTCACAGGTACATATGTGTATTTGGCACACACATACATCATCTGTGTCCATTGCCATTACTGGTTTAATCGATGTCATGCATTATTGTGAACAACAATCCACACACATGGGCATTCTGTGTGACAAAAGCACACGTGGCATGTGTGGAATTCAAAGCCATAACTAACTGTGTTATGACAGTAGTGAGAGACGTAGTAGTAGAGTGTGCTATTTGCATTACTGGGAGATTTGCCCTCTTCCGCTGTACTTGTAGGGTGCTGACATCATCTCTGTGTAGAGATTGGAATATGCAGCAGCTGGTGTGTTGTACTGGTTGGCAAAAGGGTCAGTTTTCTCACACATGTAATTGCACACACCCTTACATGTAATTGCACACACCCTATTTCTACCCCCCACACACCCACACCCACACCCACACACTTGCCATTTGCAGAATTCAAACCCCTACCTAACTATATTATGAAACTCAAGATGGACACATTAGCAGAGCATGTTATTCGCATTACTGAGAGGTTTCTTTTCTCCTGCTGTACTTATAGGGTGCTGACATCATTGATGTTTAGAAAGGGGAATGTGCATCCTGTAGTGTGTTCTCCTAGTTGCCAAAAGGGACATTTTTTTCACACAGAATTGCACACACACTAACCCCTCTTACCCAAACACTTGCCGGATTTAAACCCCTACCTAACTATGTTATGACACGCAAGATGGATGCATTAGCAGAGCACGCTATTTGCATTATTGGGAGGTTTTCCTTCTCCTGCTGTACTTATAGGGTGCTGACATCATCAGTGTTTAGAAAGGGGAATGTGCATCCTGTAGTGTGTTCTCCTAGTTGCCAAAAGGGACATTTCTTTCATACAGAATTACACACACACTAACCCCCCTCCACACACACTGAGCATTTTCAGGATTCAAACCCCTATTTAACTATGCTATGACACTCGAGACAGACGCATTAGTGGAGCACGCTATCTGCATTACTGAGAAGTTTTCTTTCTCCTGCTGTACTTATAGGGTGCTGACATCATCAGTGTTTAGAAAGGGGAATGTGCATCCTGTAGTGTGTTTTCCCAGTTGCCAAAAGGGGCATTTGCCTCACACAGAATTGCACACACACCAACCCCGCTCACCCACACACACTGAGCATTTGCAGGATTCAAACCCTTACTTAACTATATTATGACACTTGAGGGAGACGCATTAGCAGAGAGCACTATCCAAATTATTGGACACCTGTTCTGCACCTGCAGTATTTATAGGGTGCTGACATCATTATTTCTACAGAGGTATGTACATCTAGTACTACCTGTCAGGTGGGGGATAGCATATATATGCATTTGCAGCTACCTACTTCAGGGTCAGATATACACATCAGGACTGGCAGGTTATGTTCTATACCATGCTTCGTGACCACAGGACCTGTAACACACAACACAACCAGTTCGGACCACCCCTCCCACATCCAGGACACACACTTTGCTTCCCTGGGAACAGTGCCAAGATATGCAGGTGTTCACATACACCATTCCAGTTGTTAACGTCAGGTACAGGTATATTGTGTGTGGGAACTACTCAGGCCTCTACAACATTACCCTACAGCCACTACAATTTGTGAGTCCATGTGCTATAGCAGAACCACTCACCACAGCCACAAGGGGGAATACATATTGCACCTGACCATCTGCAACATGGGTACCCACTGTTCCACACCAGAGGTAGACCACCATTGTTGATATCTGACCATACCCACCTTTCCCTGGACATCCATATCCCATCCCCACCCCCAGGCAAGGTTGTCACTGCAAACAAAGTGTATTTATCAAAAGCAGACTTTACACCTGTGAAGACTGGGGTGGAAGAGTTCAAAGGATCCATGCTGGGGGAGTATACAGGCCACTCTGCATAATCCTTGACAATTGCAGTCTATGAGCATGTGGAAGGTTTGCATTGATCATGCTATCCCAAATATACCCATGACTCTTCCACAACAGGACACCTGTCAGGTGTACACAGCCATATATGAGCTGTCCAACAGACAGAGTGAGCTAATACATTGCAGAGCAGTAGCCCACAGAGGGAAGACATCTCTGAACAGTACTGGCACGACACTTCAATCCCTCATAATCATCACGACAAAGTGTTGACAGTGAAATTGTCCAGACAATGCAGATAAAGCTCCCCTCAGTCTGTTATTGATGCCCACTTACTGTTAGAGGTCCTCACCAACCCTCTTCCAGCACACACCAACAACATGGATGTGGCTTAGCAAATTCAACCCCTGGGATCTCCACTGTGTCCCTGCTTGACAGAGGCACAGCACACTAGCCTCACATGGTGCCTTATGTGACTTACTTTACAGTGGCACAGTAGCCTACTGTACTGGGGAGGCAGACACCAAGCACACTCTGGCTAAGCTGTCATTCCCTAGAGCAAACAGCCTAATGTTGACCTCTACACCCATATGTTTAATTGTCAGATGCACAATATTTGTTGCTGATAGACTGTTTGCAGGTCTTTATTGCCATAGCATTCCCTGTTTCTATGAACAACTTGTGTATCTGTGGAAGATGTTTGAATATGAGAGGGATCCACTATATTACTGATGTCTCTGTAGTCATTTAACTGTGTGCACTGGGCAGATTGCTGTAATGTGGTTGGTTCCTGGAATAACACGTACAAATACCAGATATGTGTGGCCAACTGCTAAACTGAGATTTGGCCTAAGTGGAGAGCATGCCCAGTTCAGGCTTTCCATGGCATGTTGTCTGACATATGTCTCATTTATCAAAGTGTGCGAGCATGCCCAGTGTGAGCTTTCCATATGTTGAACTCTGCAGCCCACCACATTTGTGGATGAGTGTGAACTTCAACAATATCTCACGTTTATGGTTGTGTGTTGTATGTCATGTTGTGTACTTACTGTCCAACTGCTTTGTGTCTGAACACAACAGGGATTATACTGTGCCTGCAGGGTTTGCATGGGATACTTTGCATACAGTTGTCAACATCCTTTCATACTGACCTAACACTGTAGTAGCGTATAGTGTACTGGTTCAGTACTTTCACTGTGGTGGACAGTATCCTGGGCTTTAGTCCTATCACTGCTTTACATTTTCATAGTGAGCACAACAGACTGGTTAGGGGCCAGTTGTGCACATCTGACCATGTTGCATTATGTTCAGATATGAACTACTTAAACCAGGCTTGTCCAACATTGGTAGTGTATCCCACAACATAGGTGGACATTGGCAAACACTAGCGATGTGCCCTAGGTCATTTTGAATGCTAGTCAGAGAGTGTGTTTGTCCTTCAACACACATTGTAAGTGGAGTTTGCCATGACATATGTCATGGTTAGTATACTGTGCCTCCGTCTACCCATGACATAACAGTGATACCCAGGGTAAACCTACCATCTCCCATCCACTCATCAAGATTCCTCTTGAGGAGAGTCGATGAGTGACTCTCTGGCTAACCTGTACTGGGAGTTTACTCAAGAGTGGGGGTGGCTTCTGTGTTATGGATCATTCAGTACAGCTTGTCCTATGTATGTCAGTGCTGGGGTTCAGGTCTCTCATGTGCATAGCTCACTGCCATTCAGATTGTACAAGGTGCAGCATGTTCATTGATTCCAGCTTGGACATGGCTTTATACATCAGGCACAGCTTGCCTCTGGGTGGGCAGTATGGCAGTGTGTGGAGCTGCAATTTGTTTAATCAGGCAACACATGGCATCTGTTCAAGCTCTTTGATACTCCTGGTGAGGTACTTTTGGGGACTTTACAGTTAATGGAGGTGTCTGCTGAGGTACATCCCACAGGGGCTATTGTAGTCAATTGTAACGCTGATGAAGGATGACTGCAGAGCCACAATGACCTCCCCTTATCTAGATCTGACAACCTTCATGATTAGGTGGGTATATGGTATGTTTCTGTAACGATTACAGCCACATGCTTGTCCAATGCAGGATATCTATCAACTTGTGTCCCCAGGTCTCTCATTACATGTTAAGTACTTAATAGGTTAACACCTATGTGGTAATTGGTGGGCACTTACTGTATGTCCACAGGGGTTGACTATACACTTTTCTGCAATTAGCTTGCTAACATGGCTATGGCACCAGTTGTCTGTTTCTATGTGGCCCTTTTGTGGGATGCTTGTGTCAGCTGGAGGGTCAGATATGGTGGCCAGTTTGTAGTCCTCTGCAAACTTGTTCAGACACATTCCTTCCATGTTGGCCTGTACCTATGGGACATATATACCAAACGAGGGAGGTCCCAGGACCAAGCCTTGTGGGATGCCAGTTATATCTGGTTTGTAGTCTGACATGGCTGCAGCATGTCTGACCAAGTCAGTTCTGTCC
Organism: Protopterus annectens; assembly: GCF_019279795.1. NCBI lineage: Eukaryota > Metazoa > Chordata > Ceratodontiformes > Protopteridae > Protopterus > Protopterus annectens. Next base: position 1,844,747,506 of record NC_056739.1, read on the forward strand.
TTGGTCTGGTTTGCAACCCCTCTACTGACATAGGGGTTTATATTTAAGCTGGTGAGCTTATCTATAATGAACACGTGGGGTATTGTATGGAAGCCTTTGCAAGGTCCAGCTACGCTGTGTGGACCACATTGCCCTCATCAATGACCTTAATGACTGTTTCAAATGAGTCAAACATGTTTAAAGGGCAGGATCTGCACTTAAGAAAGCCACACTGGGTAGGGTCCAGTGTCAGTAGGTCCCCAATATCTTTATGTCTGCAGTACATGCTGATCCTTTCCATAGCTGTGCAGACCAAGCTTGTCAGGATTCTGGGGTGGTGGTTTGCAGTATCCATTCAGGCAACACCTTCGTTGAGAAGGACCACTGTTGTTGTATACTGCTCTTTGGGTACATATCCTGTGGTAAGGCTGACAGTGAGCAGTAGTGTTATTTGACATTCCATTCTTCTTGGAGTCCATGTTGGACTCAGCCCAGGACACTATCTCATACCATTGATCCTGTGTGTTTTGCTTTGTAGATGCTGGCCATTACCTCAGCATCTGCAATGTCAGGGGGCCAGCAGTCTGCTGGGATAGATATTTTGCATTTTGGGGGGGGGGGGTTGCACTGCACCTGTCAGGTTGGATGTTGGCAATATGTGTGCATGTGTTTGGTATGTTGTTTGTAATATTTGAGTGATTCAGAGCATATCTGTGAATTCCCAACAAGGTTCCTACCATCAGTTAAGAAAGCCTTGTGATTATCCTTAGTGTCCTGTACAATTTGTATCTTCATAGGTTCATAGGTTCATACTAGGCTATCCACCCTAGGGCATTTATAAGCCTAGCCAGAGTGTGTGTGGCTTTTGCCACCCCTTGCTATGTGAATATTATGGCCATTTATGATTTACTTTACTGTGCCTCTGTCTGGACGTGACACAGTGAAGACCCCCAGTGTACCTCTACGATCATCCATCCACTTGGCAAGATTCCTGTTGAAGAGTGTCAGTGAGGGGCTCCGCCTAACATGGAGTGGGATTCTGTTCCAGGGTGTAGGGAGCCTCTGGGTTATGTATCTGTCCCTCCAGCACATCCTATTTCATTATGTGTTGAGGTTGACATCTCTCACTCTCACAGCTTCGATGGCTTTGAGTTTTCTGGGGTGGAGCATGACCATTACTCCTGTGTTGGACATGGCCTTGTACAACAGGCATACAACGCCTCAGTGTAGGCAGTATGTGACTGCATTCAGCTGGGGTGTCTACAGCCAGGCAGCATATGACATATATTTGAGACCCTTTATCCTCTTGGTGAGGTACCTTTGAGGTCTTTCTAACTGCTGCAGGTGTCGGGTAAGATACATCCCAAATGAGGCATTGTACTAGATTATGGGTCTGATAAGAGAACAGTATAGGGGCACAATGACCTCTGTTGACGTAGATGTGAATCCTTTCATGATACGGTGTCCAATATAGACAGTCTTCCTAGCCACATTGGCAATGTGAGTGTCACATAACAGGTTGCTGTCCACTTGTGTCCCTAGGTCCCTGATTACTCCTTCCATACATAATGGATTACCAGCTATGTGGTAATTTGTGAGTACCTTGTTTGGTATTTGGTGAGACATTTATACTGTCCAGTGTCTTCAGGACAGCTGGGTGGGGTTCCTGTGTGTGAGAGTGTGGTCTGTAGCATGCTACAGACTGTACAGCAGTTTTGCCTACGGTTTGTTGCACATGGGTGGTCTCCAATGCTTCGTGCATTGTCAGTTACCTGGACATGTGGGTGTCTGTGCTGAATATGGATACTCCCCCTCCTTTTATGTTTTGGTCCAGGTTTTGGGGACATAACACATGATATGAGGTATAACCTGGTAGTGCTGGTGTGCTGTCAGGAGCCTTGCTGCAGGTTTCTGTCACTGCACGGACATCAATGTTCTCCATAATGGGGAGGGCCTCGGGAGCATGCATATTGAGGTTTACACGTCTGGCATTGGTCAGCATTACCCTTATGTTTCTTTCCACTTATGTTTTCTAGGGTGGTGGGTTAGTCTTTTCAGCCTTGCCTACAAAAGGCTCTATGGAGGTGGCAAAAGCCTTATCCAATATCCAGACGCCCAGGGGTAACAGGTGCAAGCCATCCCTGGAACAGCAGCGTGGCTTGTCAAGCATGACATCCCAAGCAGACAGACACTGGATCCCCTTGGAATGACACCAGTAATTGTAGCACTTGTTAAAGCTGATCATTCTGTGTTTGTACTGTGGCATCATTCTTGGTGAGGGTAGGATGCTGCAAATGGTCAGTGGCATACCGGCCTGGACTACATAATCGGAGAGCTCATCTATGTCTCTTTTCATGTAGTCCGGGGAGGTACATCTCAGGTCATTCACGCCAGCATGGACAATGACTGCATCATATTTCTACTTGCTTTGGGGTGACCTGCGTACTTGTGTTATGTGGCGTATTGTAGCAGCCTACAGGCAGCTTACTGTACCCTTTCCCTTGCTCAGTCTGGTGAGCAGGACAGCAGTGTGTCTGACTATGGAGTCACCTATTACAACTGTATCAGGCATGTTGTTTCTTCTTCCGTCCTGTGACTGTTTGGCACACCAGCTTTGTGTACTATGTGTTGCATGTGCTATGTTTGGAGGTTGTGGTTGCTTGGGTGTCTGCTTTGGAGGCCTCTGTTGATGTGGTGTGTTTGTAATTAGGGCCTCCGGGAATGTTTTTCTGTGTTTATGTCTTTGGTTTGCAGTTGTGATAGGTCTATGTGGGACTGGGTTTGTGGTGTGTGTGGTTACCTTCTCCTCCTCCTGACTAGTTTTGACAGTACTGAGTTGAGGGAGCTCAGCCTCCGGTTTGTATAAATGGTTGCATCTCTCACATATATTTGTATTTCTTGGGGGGAGTTGAGGGTTGTCTGTGTACTTAGGGCAGGTGTAACATTGCCTCAAGATTCACAGATTCAACTTGTCGTAGCTGGCCTTAGTGGATTGTATGTGTGGACATATTTTATTACCATACCACTGATCAGTGATTACTTCCCTTTTTATGTTTGCTCTATCATGTAGTAGCTTCCTCATTCTCTTGCATGGTTTGGTAATGGCTGGAGTCCACCATCCCAGATGCCTGCATGTATGGTATTGTGTCTTGGTTTTATTTGGGACTGCATAATCCAAGCATTCCTGGCAGTGCTCATAGAATGGCTGTATAACAGGTTCTGAGGTGTGGCCCATATTTTGCACCTGCACAGGGCCTTTAATGGATTCCACATCAGTTAGGAGGAGTGCAACTTTTGCTTTGCACATGTTTTTCACTTTGGCTTTCTGGCCAGGGACTGTGGTCAGGATGTGTGATTACTCCATGGTCTGGTCTTACCAGTGAGGGATACACTTCTCATCTTGCCATCCAGTACCCATGTTGCTGATTATCACATCCAGTATGCTTACCCCTCTTGTGGAAGTGGTACGTTGTTCCTGGGCATTTTGGTTTATGGATTCTAGGAACTTTTGTCCTACAGTGTTGGAGCTAGTATAATGCTCCCAGTTTATGTTTGGGTATTTTCAGTCACCCAGTATAATGTGGTTTGGAGGGCTTGAATTATTCATGTATTCCAACATAGGCCAAGTGCAGTTCCTGGTGTTAGGATGGTAGTCTGTAGCAGGCTATAAACTGGGAGGCAGTTTTAGCCACTGTTACTTGATCATGGCTAGCCCATGCTGTTTCTTGTTGTGGTACCAACATGGGGGTGTGGCTATCCTTGACAGTTATTGCTAGTCACCCTCCTTTTGTAGCTTGTTCCATGTTTTGAGGCTGTACAGCACAATATGAGGTGTAACCTGGTAGTGTTAGGGTGCTGTTGTGAGCCTTGACCCAGTTTTCTGTTACAGGACAGATATCAACATTCTCCATACTGGGGGAGTTTAGACTGCATGCATCTTGCTGTTTAGACTTCTGGCATTGGGTAGCATTACATCTAGGTTCTTATCCCTTGTGATACCTATGGAGGTGGGTTTGTGTTTTGAGCCTTACCTATTCAGGGCACGCTGTGGGTAACAACTGCCTTTGCCAGTATCCATAAGGCCTGGACTGATAGGTGCATGCCACCCCTAGCAGGTGGAGCATCATGTCATGCTCAGCATGTCATCCCAGGCTGGCACACATTGGATCCCCTTTGACTAACTGCAATACTTTAGCCAATTATTGCAATTGATCATCTCATCGTCATATTGTGGCATCATGCTTGGTGAGGGTAGGGTGTTAGTCAGGGTCATCAAGCGTGTATATACTACATGGTGTTACATTGCTTAACACATGGCATTCATGCCTCAGGTGGTGCTGCAGGGCTGCCTCTGTCGGATGCACATACTACACTCCCTGTACATGTTTGAGAGGAGGTTATGTCATTTTAGGCATCCCTGTTATTATATGAGTGAGTCAGAGAGGGGTATCATTCCCAGGGTTCCTACTGAGCCAGTGTATGTGTTATGCGTTGCCTCTTTGCCAAGGCCAGGGCATACTGGGCACATCTCCTTCTGCCTACTGGGGCAGGCTCAGGTTGTTCCTCCTCCGAGTCACGCACTGCCTGTGATGGCCTTGGCAATGGTGGGGGGCTGTTTGGCCCGGCCCTATGCTGGTCCTGCTGCAGCTGTTTTCACAAGATCATATTATGTAGCATAGCACATACCATGACAATTTGGGTACATGTAGTTGGTGAGTACTGCAAGGCTCCACCAGATGTGTCCAGACACCGGAACCGTGACTTGAGCGGCCCAAACACACGCTCTATTACATTACATGTTTGTGTGTGTGCCTCATTATGGCGTTCCTGTTCAGGTGTGTGTGCGTTTCTGATGGGTGTCATCAGCCACAGCTCCAGTGCATAACCTGCATCCCCCACTAGGTGTCCATGTGTGATGTCCCCATTGGCAAATGTCTGGTACAGCTGCGTCAAATGCCAGATATGGGAATCATGGTAGCTCCCAGGACAGCCAGCACACACATTCATTATTATGCCCTGGGCATCACACATGACCTGGCAGTTGATGGAGGGGAAGCCCTTGCGGTTAATGTAGGCCCTACCCTGCTCTCCGGCTGGTGCTTTGATGCGTATGTGTGTGCAGTCTATTGCACCCACTACCTCAGGGTATTCCGCTATTTGCTGGAAGAGACGCATATTGCTGGCCAATACCTCACGGGCATTGGGGAAATATACATGATCACCGACATGTGCTGACATGGCATCCGACAGAAGTTGCCCTGCAACACCACCTGAGGCATGATTGCCAACTATTAAGCAATGTAACACCATCTAGTATATGCAAACATGAAGACCCAACCTAACATCTCACCCTCACCAAGCATGATGCCACACGATGAAGACAGCAAGATCAAGTACAATAATTGGCTGAGGTATTGCTGTTAGCAAGGGGGAACACATGGCTGACAGCCTGGGCTGACATGCCGAGCAAGACATGATGCCCACCTACTAGGGATGGCACGCACCCAGCACACCTGGCTGTGTAGATACTGGCAAAGGCTGCTGTTACCCCCACTGTGCCTGGAATAGGTAAGTCTGGAAACACAAACCCACCAACATAGGTAGCACAAGGGATAATAACCTGGACGTAATGCTACCCAATGCCAGAAGTCTAACCTGCAAGGTGCATGCAGACCAAACCCACCACAGCATGGAGAATGGTAATATGTGTTCTGTAACAGAAACCTGGGCAAGGCCCAGAAGAGCACCCTAATACTACCAGGTTATGCCTCATACCATGCTCTACAGCTCCAAAACATGGAACACATGACAATAGGATTGTGGCTACCAGTAATTATCAAGAATAACCACACCCCCAGGTTGGTACCACAGCAAGAAGCAGCATGGACTATCCACGGGCAAGTAACACTGTCTCAAACTGTGTACCTGTTTGAAGCCTGCTACAGACCCCACATACAAACCCAGGTACCCTAACCAGCCTTCCTGAAGACACTTCAGAGTATGAATGTCCCAACAAATACCAAACAAGGCACACACAAAGTATGACATAGGTGGCAATCCATTATGTATGGAAGAAGTAATCATGGACCTTGGGACACAAGTGGATGGTAACCTGTCATGTGACACACACACATTGCCAAGGTGGCCAGGAAGACCTGCTATATTGCCAACCTTAATATGAAAGGATGCACATGTAGAGCTACAGAGATCACTGTGCCCCCCATACCCTTCCCTTATCAGGCCCATACGTGACAACTATGCCCCAATTCACATGTACCTTACCTTACACATGCAGCAGTCAGAAAGACCCCAAATGTACCCCACCAACAGGATAAAGGGTCCAAACATTGGACATCTGCAGCCTGGCTGAAGAAACCACAGCCCAATTCAGAAGCATACTGCACAGTCAGAGGTGATGTATGCCAGAATGAATGGACATGCTCCACTGCAGAAACCCCAAATCCAGCAGACACACCACAGTGAGATATCTGAACCTCTACACATAGATTAATAGGATGTGCTGGAGGGACAGATCCATAACCCAGAGGCTCAGGACACTCTGGAACAGAATCCCACTCCATGATAGGCTGAGCTCCACACACAAACTCAACAAGAGAAATCTGTTGAAGTGCATGGGAGATAGTAGGTGTACACTGGGGGCCATCCCTGTGTCACATCTAGGAAAGTAAACCCTACGTGGGCATAATATGCACATTGCAAGGGGTGTTGAGACCCACACACAGTCTGTCCATGCTCAAACAAGGCTAGGGCAGATAGCCTAGTATGTACCTATGAACCTATGATGATACAAATTGTGCAGGACACAAAGGATTATTACACAGCTGTCCTACCTGATGGTAGGAACCATGGTGATAATCCACAGATATGCTCTGCAGCACTCTAATATCACAAACAATACACCAAACCCACACACATTGCCAACATCCTACCTAACAGATTCTTTGCAAACTCCCCACCAGCACCTAACTGCCAAATATATATCCCAGGAGAGTGCTGGCCCCCCGACATTGCATATGCTGAGGTAACAGCCAGCATCCACAAAGCACAGCACACAGCATCAATGGTACCAGATGGTGTCCTGGGTTGTGTCCAACAAGTACTGTAAGAAGAATGGAACAGCAAATAGCATTACTGTGCACTATCAGTCCTACCACAGGATATGTACCCAAAGAGCGGTGCACAGCAACAGTGGTCCCACACCACAAAGGGGGTGCCTGAATGGATACTGCAAACTATCACCCCTCAACCCCGAAAATCTAGGTTGGCAAAGTAAGGGAGAGGATGATCATGGATCCCATGAATAATGAGATTGGGTACCTACAGACATTGGACCCTACCCAGTGTGGCTGTCATAGGGCAGATCCTGCCCTGTACACATGTCTGACTCATGTGAAACATGCAACAAGCCCAGTGATGTGGGGAATGTTGCTCACACAGCCTATCTGGACCTTGCTAAACCCTTCCATACAATACCCTAGTTGGCGGTACAGATAAGCTCACCAGCCTAACTATAAACCCCTATGTAAGTAGATGGGTTGCAAACCAGCTCAAGGACAGAACTGACCTGGCAGACATGCTGTAGCCATGGCAAACTGCAAACCAGGTACAACTGGCATCCCACAAGGCATGGTCCTGGGACCCCTCTTGTATGCTATATATGTCACATACGTACAGGCCAACATGGAAGGACTCTGAACAGGTTTGCAGAGGACTACAAACTGGCCACCATATCAGACCCTCCAGCTGACACAAGCAACCTACAAAAGGCACACATAGAAACACACAAGTGGTGCCACAGCCATGTCAACAAGCTAAATGCAGAATAGTGTATAGTCAACCCCTGTGGAAACACAGTACATGGCCAGAAATTACCACATAGGTGTTAACCCAGTAAGTACATCAGGAGCAATAAGAGACCTGGGGACACAAGGTGATAGATATCCTGCATGTGACAACCATGTGTCTGTAGTGGTTACAGAAACATACCATATACCCACCTAATCATGAAGGTCAGCACAGCTTAGTTAGGGTAGGTCAATGTGCCTCTCCAGTCATCCATCAGCAGCCTCACAATTGTGTACAATGCCCCTTCAGGGATGTACTGTATCAGACACCTGCAGCAACTGGAAAGACCACACAAATACCCCACCAGGAGGATCGCAGAGCTGTAACAGATGCCATGTGTCGCCTGAGTAAAGAAACTGCAGCTCCACACAGTGCCATACTGCCTGGCTGGATGTGAACTGTGCCTGATGTATAGAGCCATGACCAACCTGGTATCAATGGACATTTGGCACCATGTAAACACTGAATGCTGGTGACATATGCAGCTGACAGGCCTGAACCCCAGCACAGACATAAACAGGACATGCTGTACTGATTGGTCCATAACCCAGAAGCTCACTCCACTCATGACTAAACTCCCACTACAGGATATCCAGGGAGTCCCTCAGTGACTGTCATCCAGAGGAATCATGATGACTGGATGGGAGATGGTAGGTGTACCCTGGATATCACCTGTATGTCACAGGTAGACAGAGGCACAGCACACTAACCATGACATATGTCATGGCAAACACCAGTAAATGTGTGTTGAAGGACAAACACTCTCTGACTAGCATTACAAATGGACTAGGGCACATGGTCATTGTTTGTCACTGTCCACACAAGTTGTGGAATACATTAACTATGTCGGACAATCATGTACTAAGCTGTCCATATCTGAACAAAATGCAACATGGTCATATCTGCACAACTGGCCCTCAACCAGTCTGGTGTGCTCACTATAAACATTAGAAGCAGTGATAGGACTGAAACTGATTATACTGTCCAGTGAAAGTTTTGCACCAGTACACTATACAACAATACAACTGTTTGGTCAGCAGGAAAGGATGATGACAACTGTATGCAAACTATCCCATGGCGACCCTGCAGGCACAGCATAATGCTTGTTAGGTTCAGACACAGAGCAGTTGGACAGTAAGAACACAACCTGATGTCCAACAATCAACTGTACATGTGATATATAGATGGCGTCCACACACAAACAGAAATGTGGTGGTACACAGATCCAAACATAAGGAAAGGTCACACTGGGCATGCTCGCACACTTAGGACATGTCACAGTTCAGCAGTTGCACACACATATCTGGCATTTCTATGTTTTAACACAGGAACCTCCCACAATACAGACATCTGCCCAGTGCACACAGTGAAGTTACAAGAGAGACATAAGTAAAGTACTGGATCCCACTCATATGCAAACATCTCCCACAGTACACACGTTGTTTATAGAGATAGGAAAGGCTATGGCAATAAAGACCCACAAACAGTATATGAGCAACAGATACTTGCATCTGACAGGTAAACATATGGCCGTAGAGTGCAATACCTGACTGTTGTCCCTAGGGAATACAGAAGGCTATCCACAGTGTATTTGGCGTCTGCCTCCACAGTACAGTAGGCCACTGTGCCTGTGCAAGGTTAATGCATAGATATGTTCTCCCCCTTACTGATGGATAGTAACAGATGTACATACCTCTTCATCCATAATGATGTCAGCACACTATACATATGTCAGGAGCAGAAATTATGCCAAATAATGTGAATAGCGTGCTCCACTACTGCGTCTCTAACAAGTGTCATAACATATTTAGGTAGGGGTTTAAATCCTGCAGGTGCTCAGTGTGTGTGTGTGACTGTGTGTGGGGAAGTAGTGTGTGCAATTCCATGTGTATGAGAAATGTCCCTTTTGGCAACTATTACTACACAAAACATGCTGCATATTCCACTGTCTAAACACTGATGATGTCAGCACCCTATAAGTACAGCAGGAGAAATAAATTCTCCCAGTAATACAAATAGCGTGCTCTGCTAATGCGTCTCTCACTAGTGTCATAACATAGTTAGTTAGGGGTTTGAATCCTGCAAGTGCCCACTGTGGGTGGAGAAGTAGTGTGTGCAATTCCATGTGTATGAGAAATGTCCCTTTTGGCAACTATTACTACACAACACATGCTGCATATTCCACTGTCTAAACACTGATGATGTCAGCACCCTATAAGTACAGCAGGAGAAAACAATCCCCCCAGTAATGCAACTAGCGTGCTCTGCTAATGCGTCTTTCACTAGTGTCATAACATAGTTAGATAGGGGTTTGAATCCTGCAAGTGCCCAGTGGGGAAGTAGTGTGTGCAATTCCATGTGTATGAAAAATGTCCCTTTTGGCAACTATTACTACATAAAACATGCTGCATATTCCACTGTCTAAACACTGATGATGTCAGCACCCTATAAGAACAGCAGGAGAAAGCATTTCCCCCCAGTAATACAACTAGTATGCTCTGCTAATGCGTCTTTCATTAGTGTCAAAACATAGTTAGATAGGGGTTTGAATCCTGCAAGTGCCCAGTGTGTGGGGGAGTAGGGTGTGCAATTCCATGTGTATGAAAAATGTCACTTTTGGCAACTATTACTACACAACACATGCTGCATATTCCACTGTCTAAACACTGATGATGTCAGCACCCTATAAGTACAGCAGGAGAAAGCAATCCTACCAGTAATGCAAATAGTGCACTCTGCTACTGCGACTCTCACAAGTGATCTAACATAGTTAGGTAGGGGTTTGTATCCTACAAATGCCATGTGTATTTTTGTCACACAGTTTGTCCATGTGTGTGGGGTGTTGTTCCCAATATTTCACGACATACATTATATCAGTAATGTCAATGCACACATGATGTATGTGTGTGCCACCTATACATATGTACCTGTGAACTGCAAGAGTTCCCATGTCCGAAGCCTGCCTCATGTGAATACATAGAATATGCATCAGACAACTGTATGACTGTGGTGTTCTGTGCAGGGGCTCCATGTGGTATGTGACTATACTGTGTGGGTTGTAGATGGTGTCATCCCACCAGTGAGGGATACATGATTGGTCTGGAGCATATAGTCCACATGTTGGTGATGAACAGGTGCAGCATATTGTCACCACTTGTGGGAGTGGTAACAAGTTGTTTCATAACAATGCAGGGAATGAATGATAAGAAACCTTCAGATAGGGTCTTGCAGCTAGAATAATGCTCACACTGTATGTTTGGGTAGTTGCAGTACAACCATATAATGGTGTGTGTAGAGACTGTCATATTCCCAGTGTTGTCAGGAAGGCCAAGTGGATTTCCTGGGTATGGGAGTGTGGTGTGTGCCAGGCTATGAACCTGAAGGCAGTCTAGCCCACTGTGTGTTGCACATGGAGAGGCTCTGATGCCCTGTGCAGTGCCACCAACCTGGGGGTGTGTGTATCTGAGGTGCCTTTGGATACATCCCCCCTGTTCTGTTTTGGTGCATGTGTAGGGGATGACAAGCATGGTATCAGGAATGACCTGGCGCTGATGGTGTGCACCTGGGAGCCTTGTACCAGGAGTCTGTTACTGCATGGATATTGCTGTACCCCATGCTAAGGACAGTTTCCACTGCATGCATCTTGAGGTTTACACTGCTGCTGTTGAGTAGCATTGCTATTAGTGTCCCATCCCGTGTGATACCTGTGTAGGTGGCTATGTAATGTCAGCCTTGCATGCAAAAGCACTATGTGTGTAGCAACAGCCTCTGCCAATATACAATGGCCCATGGGTGACAGGTGCAAGCTGTCCCAAGCAAAGCAATATGGCATGCCCAGCATGTAATCCCACACTGACAGGCATTGGATCCCCTTTGGATGTCACTGAAAGATACGTTAAGTGCAGAAACTGATGATCCTGTCTACATATTGTGGCAGCATTCATGGTGAGGGTGAGATGCTACTCAAGGCCAGGGTCATACCAGCCTGTGCCACAAGCTCAGAGAGCCCCTCTATGTCCCCTAACATGTAGTCCAGGGAGGTACGTCAGAGGTCATACACACTGGCACAGACAATGACTGAGTCATACTTCTACATGCCTTGGAGTGACCGCTTTGCTTGTGTTATGTGGTGGATCATAGAGCCCGACGGGCAGCTCAGCATGCCCGTCACCTTGTTCAGCCTGGGAGCAGGACCACCATGTACGTGACAATAGAGGTACCTCATACAACCATAGCAGGTGTGTTGTCTAGCCGTATGGCCTGACACTATTTGGCACACAGGCTTTGTGAGCTATGTGTTGCATGTGCTCTGCTCTGGCGTAATGTTTGCTTGTGTGTCTGCTTTGCAGGTGTCAGCTGCTCAGGCAGGATGCTATTCTGAGAGCCCAATAATGTACCTGTGTGTTTCTGTGTTTGGATTGTGGTCGTGGCAGGTCTATGGAGACTGGTACTGTATTCACTGTAGTATCCCACTCCACCTGACAGGGAATGCCAGTGCTGTGTAAACAGAGCTTAGCCCCCAGTTTGGCTATGTGGTTGCATCTCTCACATGTGTTGTACATGTTTGGGAAGGGGAGAGGGTTGTCTATGTACATGAGGCAGCTGTAACATTGCCACATGACTCACAGATTCACCAACTGGGCCAGAGAGTAGATCGACAGGTGACCTTTGCACATGCTACCATAGCATTGTGACTCCCATACTAAGTAACGACACATAGGGGCAATGGGGAACAAGGTACTCAAGGTGACTATGTGAGGGTGTAGTGCTCCTGATTTGTTAGTGCTGGCATATATGAATGCTGTCTTGAGCAAATGTGAGGTAAGTCATATGCAATGTGTTACAGGCAAGCTACATGCAAACAGGACAAACAGTGACGTTCTGTCAAGTGACACATGGACATCAGTACAGTAAGCAACACAGATGTCACTAGGGATCCAAAGAGGCACTGTATATCTGCACTGCAGATGGAATCAGTGTTTCAGGAACATAACAGGCAAACATGCATACAAACAAAGCTACAGTCAGCAGGCCTGTATGTAGACTATGCTACAACAAACAAGGTGTACGACTTCCAGTATGTAACAGTGCATATATGCAGGCACTCTAAGCCAGTACACAGACATTCCCAGGTCAGACGGGCTGGGTCCAGCCGCACCCCCCACAAGTGTATAGACCACGTACCTTCATAATGTTGAATAACTAGCCTGATACCCAAGTGCTCATACCTGTAATAATACACATGTCAAATGACAGACACTGAGCCCTCACTCAGCAGTTACAGACTTAGTATGATGCATGCTACCTGTCCTGGCACCACAGTATCCTTGACATGTATGGACACTCTCCCTCCTGTCATAGATAGTTCTGTGTTTTGGTGCTGTTATGCATGGTATGAGGTGTGACCTTGTAGTGCTAGTGTGCTCTTGTGAGCCTTGAACCTGTTGTGTAGTACTGCACAGATATCAACATCCTGAAACATCTGTAGTAAAAAGTGCAGGTCAACACCACGAAGGATAAAACCAACTTTTATTGACAAAATGAGCGCTTTCGCGTGCTTCCAACTGCACGCTTCTTCAGATGAGTGTAAAACTATAGTGAAATCATTCACTATATATACATAAAGAATACAATTGCTTGATGTAATAATTAATCTAATTATCCAATTATGTTCAAATTATCTGAAATACAAAGATCCGCTTAAAGTGGCATAGCAGAAATACAATACAAATGTCATATCTTGTCATAAATCATTGTACTTTGTTAGAACTATCGCTCAACAACCACTATGGATTTTAAATGTACCAAGCAATAGCCCGTAATAATGCTCAATCTATAAAAATTTTTTTTTTTTTTTTTTGGCAAGATATCTATACTCAATAAGTTATCTGCTATAATAGATAAAGCGACCATATGTAACATATCTAAAAATAAATGAGTTAAGGCAATATTTAAAGAGACTACGTAGTCTTATTAGTTTCTAATATATTGATTTTAAATTATTAAAGACAATAGATATGTATAATATTTAAACCAATTATATATTAATAAATGTTATTAAATAAATATTAATGAATACATATATAATGTTCAATAAATATATTGTAAATAAATATTAAAATCACATATAAAAAATCACACATAAAGATTCACCGATTAAGTGTAATGAATATAGAGTTAGTAAAACACATGACATTCAACATATTTAATTGTACACATCATTATCAAATATCACTAGCTTATGTCATCACATGTATATCGTCACAAATATATAAATTTGGATGTGACTATACATATAAATAGATATGTATCAAATGTATATAGTGTAGGAATGTATGTAAAGAATGTATATCAAAAATCTAAAATGTATATAGAAAAAATATATATAAAAAAAATATATATATATAAACATGTGCGAAGATATTCTATAGTCCCATATAGGTGCTTTATATATATATATATATAGTTACTCAAAATATTTAATATTCTAACAAGGATCATCATTTATTTGGAGAGACTATCGGTATCTATAACAGTATCAGTGACAACATTGGTAATAATCATTATAACTGATAGCATTCAATTTAGATTAATACTGTGTAGAAATATATGACAATACTTAAATTGTCCTATGTCTTTTTCATTATTTACTACATATTATCTCTTATTATTTATGGTGAACATGAACCATTTTGTCAAATAACAACTACTTTTAAGAACCGGAGGTAAATATAATCTACTGATTATATATTATATATAGCTCAAAAGTTATCCCCATATAACAGTATGTTCATAAAATCAGTGATATTTTCGCTTCTTTAAATATGACCTAATACTAATGTAACTATTCAGGCCAGGATGTTGTTGTGCCCGAAATCTGAAAATCCAGTCTAATTCTAGATTTTCTAGGTCATTAAAATTATCACCTCTTCTCTTATTTATCGGTCTTTTTTGTATCACCCTAAAGACAAATTTGTGTTTAGGATATTCAATAATATGTTTTGAAAGTGCATTTTTAGAGTCTGTTTTCTTTATAGCATATAAATGCTCCTGTATCCTGTCTCTTAATTTTCTTGTTGTCATGCCAATATAGAAGGCAGGACACATCTCACATGTAGCCAAATATATCACATTATTATCTTCGCAATTAGCAGAGCATCTAAATTCAAATTCAAACAATAATTCAGGATGTAAAAAATCTTTACTTATTGAGATCCATTGGCATGAGCTACATTTTCCACAAGGGTAAGTACCTGGATGTCCCCTGTGATAGGTCATATCATTTAATTTCTCATTACACAGTATTCTTTTTAAATTCTTCATATTTTTATAGGTGAAGGTGGGCCTTTCACCTATTATTCTTTTAATTTCATCATTGGTAGTCAATATGGACCAATGCTTACTGATAATATTAATTAAATATTTATTATCGCTGGTGTAGCTAATTATACACCTAACCTGTTTTAAGTCTTGTTGTCCATGTTGTTGTTCTTCTAATTTGTGTCTATAGAATATCTTTTGCACGTGCCTATGTCCATTGATAAAATTCTCTTTTATGCTAGCCACAGTTTTTGGATTATATCCTCGATCTATGAATAACTGTTCTAGTTTATTAAATTCATCATTGCGTTCACTTTCATTCTGACATATCCTGTATAACCTAGTATATTGTCCTTTCACAATGTTATTAAAAATAAACCTGGGATGCATACTCTCATGTTGTAATAATGTATTTTTCCAGCATTTTTTCCTATAGAGGGATGATGTTAATTTTCCTTTTCTATCCTTTTTGATGTTCAGATCTAGAAAATTAATGCTGGAATATGAATGTTCAATTGAGAATCTTAGAAAATCTGTTGTTTTTTCTAGATCATTAATAAATGTTTTTAACTCAGTTAGACTTCCATCCCATATTAACAGTATGTCATCTACAAACCTATAATAAGCAAGCACCTTACAATAATCAGGGTGCATAAATAGGTTAGTAATTTCCCATTTATAAACAGCCAAATTAGCATAAGTATTAGCGCAGGGGGTGCCCATGGCCACCCCCCCACTGTTGAATGTAGAATTGGCTGTTAAACATCATAACATTGTTAGTTAGGACTATTTCAAGCAAAGCATTTAATAAAATCTGTTCATGATTATTATAAAGGGAATTTCTGTTCAATAGAAATCTCACTGCTTCAAGTCCATATGTATTGGGTATTGCTGTAAATAGACTTTGAACATCTAAAGTAACCAATAAATGTTTTTCTAATATATTTTCTTGTAAATTGCTAAGATTATTTAGCAGCTGATAAGAATCCTTTAAGATGGTGGGAATACCACTAACCAATGGTTTTAGTTTTCTTTCGATAAAAATAGAAATATTTTCTGTAACCCATTGATGTCCAACTACTATAAGGCGTAACGGCGGTGGTAAGATACCTTTATGCATCTTGGGTAATCCCTTGATGTATGGTATGGTCGGATGTTCAATGAACAAAAACATATAGAAGTCATAACTAATCTGTCTATTTAACAATAAATCATAAATATTTTGATGAACCTCACATATTAATTTATCTACCATTTTTATATCTATTTTCTTGTAGGTGTTATCATCCTGTAACAATAATCCCATGAGATATATATAGTCTTTAGAGTTCATAATGACCATCCCCCCCCCCCTTATCTGCCGGTCTTATCACAACTTCTGGATTATTGGCTAGGATGTTCATAGCAGCTCTTTCATCATTAGATACATCTTGGAATAGTGACAGAGATCCTTTTTTTATATTCAGAATAATGTTTATATAAATCATTCTCACATGCTTTTAAAAAACAATCTAAACAGGGATGTAGTACAGGTGTGAATGCACTTTTCCTTTTAAAACATTCAAAACTATTCTGTATGTGGCTAGAATCATTAATATTCTGTGATGTATGTTTAAAAAACATTTTTAAAGCAATATTGCGTATAAATATTCGTAACTCAATTAATATATTAGATATATTTCCAATTTGTGCTGGTATAAAGCTTAGTCCCTTATCAAGTAGTTCATAGTCCATTTCAGTTAACGTGAGATCAGATATATTAAAAACTAAACTATTCAGTCTCTTTGTCGGCCCCTTTTGTTCAAAGGTTCTTCTGATGGTCTCCTTTTTCTTCTTCCTTGACTCGTTGATCTTCCTCTTGAATCCCTCCTCGGACGAACCGGGAGGGGTAAAAAAGACTCTATATTGGTTTGTTGTAGCTTTGGTTTTGCTCCTAAACCAAGGTTAGAAGCCAGAGCCATTTGATTGGGAGGCGGTGTGCTATTATCATCAAGATGGAACAGTCTGCGACTGCCAGCTGGTATTTCCGTATTGCGTTCACTGGCTGTAGCTGTAGCCGTTAAAAGGGAAATATTTAGTGTTTCATTCATACATTGTCTGTCATTTGTATTCGCTATTTCAGCTCTCTGTGTTCCTTCTCTTTGATTGAATCTAGACCTTACAAAGACCTGGCCATTGGCAAAGTCTTTTTGGTCCCTCTGTAGCTTTCGCAATTTTATTGACTGTAGTCTCTCTCCATATGCACTGACTTGGCCGATGAGATTATCAAGTTTACCGGAAAACATTTCCCCTTTAAATCTCTTAGTTAAGTCTTTATAAAGCGCATCCGTTTTTTCAGTCAAATCACTCTCTATGGGGAGAAAATAGTCAATAAGTAGTTTGATGTAGTTAAAACTAAGATCTAGATTCATTTTTTGCCAACTCTTGAGCAGTTCGGGATGGCTGTTGCCGTACGACGGCATGCAGAGGACCCTCATTCCTCTGGGGACCACTTTAAAATGAAGGCACGCCTCCAGATGACGGTGCTGCCAGATCAACCTGAACTGCTTATATAAACTATTTTCAAGTTCTCTATACAATGGGTTAAAGTCATTCAGTAAGTTGGCTGTACCTGATTCCACAGCGTTGTTTTGTGCCAATAGATCCACATTAAGTAGAGGATTAGCTTTCTGTTCCACCAAATTATTCCATTTAGCATTCGCCTGGATTCTTTCCAGAACGTAATCTAGTTCTAATGCAGAGCCTTCCATCGTGTAGGGAGCCGGTAAGCAGCAGACAAAAACAGAAGTAAGGAAAATAGCAGACCTCTCCCTTGAAGTTAACCAGCGACCAAAATTCAGAAGATAATGTAGTAAAAAGTGCAGGTCAAAACCACGAAGGATAAAACCAACTTTCATTGACAAAATGAGCGCTTTCGCGTGCTTCCATCTGCACGCTTCTTCAGATGAGTGTAAAACTATAGTGAAATCATTCACTATATATACATAAAGAATACAATTGCTTGATGTAATAATTAATCTAATTATCCAATTATGTTCAAATTATCTGAAACACAAAGATCCGCTTAAAGCGGCAAAGCAGAAATACAATACAAATGTCATATCTTGTCATAAATCATTGTACTTTGTTAGAACTATCGCTCAACAACCACTATGGATTTTAAATGTACCAAGCAAAAGCCCGTAATAATGCTCAATCTATAAAAATTTTTTTTTTTTTTTTGGCAAGATATCTATACTCAATAAGTTATGTGCTATAATAGATAAAGCGACCAGATGCAACATATCTAAAAATAAATGAGTTAAGGCAATATTTAAAGAGACTACGTAGTCTTATTAGTTTCTAATATATTGATTTTAAATTATTAAAGACAATAGATATGTATAATATTTAAACCAATTATATATTAATAAATGTTATTAAATAAATATTAATGAATACATATATAATGTTCAATAAATATATTGTAAATAAATATTAAAATCACATATAAAAAATCACACATAAAGATTCACCGATTAAGTGTAATGAATATAGAGTTAGTAAAACACATGACATTCAACATATTTAATTGTACACATCATTATCAAATATCACTAGCTTATGTCATCACATGTATACCGTCACAAATATATAAATTTGGATGTGACTATACATATAAATAGATATGTATCAAATGTATATAGTGTAGGAATGTATGTAAAGAATGTATATCAAAAATCTAAAATATATATATAAAAAATATATATAAAAAAAATATATATATAAACATGTGCGAAGATATTCTATAGTCCCATATAGGTGCTTTATATATATATAGTTACTCAAAATATTTAATATTCTAACAAGAATCATCATTTATTTGGAGAGACTATCGGTATCTATAACAGTATCAGTGACAACATTGGTAATAATCATTATAACTGATAGCATTCAATTTAGATTACCTACGTACCTTCATAATGTTGAATAACTAGCCTGATACCCAAGTGCTCATACCTGTAATAATACACATGTCAAATAACAGACACTGAGCCCTCACTCAGCAGTTACAGACTTAGTATGATGCATGCTACCTGTCCTGGCACCACAGTATCCTTGCCATGTATGGACACTCTCCCTCCTGTCATAGATAGTTCTGTGTTTTGGTGCTGTTATGCATGGTATGAGGTGTGACCTTGTAGTGCTAGTGTGCTCTTGTGAGCCTTGAAACTGTTGTGTAGTACTGCACAGATATCAACATCCTGAAACATCTGCATTGCAGAGTCGTGTGTGGACAGCATACAACTCGCAGTTGACATGGCCATCATTGAGAATCAATATGTACATTGTTGTTTCCCCTGTGCTACCTATGTAGGTGGCCATCCTTTCACAGCCTCACCACCAGTATGCAAAGATGTGCAGACAGAACACTGTGGTAATTACTATGGGTGTACAAAACAATACAATGACATTCATACTGTAACTGCATCAGGCATGCTGGTATATACCCACAATGCTATAATTACACTGTACTGGTGCTGGAGTCATGGCCTGAAACTGCATGCCACGTAATGTATACTCATACCCTTTTGGACGGACAAGGTACCTACATATTATCACATAGACAATAACCCACTGAGTACAGACAAAGTAATCGGAGACCTGGTGACACTGTGCAATGCTGACCTCTCATTTGACACCCACATTGCCAAAGTGGTTGGATGGACTTTCTACCTTGCCCACCTTATCATGAAGGGATTCACATCCACATCAAAAGGGGTCATTGTACCCCTATACTCCTCCCTTATCAGGCCCATGACTGTGTACTATGCCCCATTTGGTATGTACCTCACCTGGCACTTGCAACAGCTAGGGGACCCCATGAGTACATCACCAGGAGGATCAAGGGTCTGCAACAACTGTCATATGCTGCCAGACTAACGTAACTCATGCTCTATTCCATAGCATACTGCCTACATAGGGGTGATCTGTGCCTGATGTAGTAGGCCATGTCCAATCTGGTAGTGATGGACATGTTCCACCTCATACAATCCAAATCCATCAGAAGCACGACAGCTATGGATTTAAACATCAGCACACATATGAATAGGACATATTGTAGGGACAGATCCATCACTAAGAGGCTTCCCATACTGTGGAACAGGATCTGAGTTCATGTTAGGCAGAGACCCTCACTGACACTCTTCATGTGCATTCTTGACAAGTGGATGGGAGATCATAGGTTTACAGCAGGGGTCTTCTCTGTGTCACTACTAGACAGAGGCACAGTAAACTAATGCTATTATGTAGGGGGGTCTTCACTGTGTCACTACTATACAGAGGCGCAAGTTTCTAAATCTATTCTATACACTGTCTGCAGATAGCCTAGTACTAAACTATGCCACTGTGAAACTATATATGTCTATGTATTTCTACATCCCTCTCTATCTATGTATACACATATGCATATTATATATATATATATATATATATATATATATATATATATATATATATATATATATATATACATACATATCTCGATATACATACATATACACATGTTTTATATATATATATATATATATATATATATATATATATATATATATATATATATATATACTCCTTTTAGTTCCACATATGTATACACACAGTAATGTACTGCTGAACACCTATTACTAAACAACCTACTTGTACATTGCACTGCAACCTACATTGCTATGTGCACATAGCTACTGTCACATACTTATGTATGTGGAGCCTTCAGTGACAGTTTCAGTATGTCCCCGTCCCTATGCACATCCTCATATACATAGATACAGACCAATAACACATCTGGAGGGTTCACAGTATGTAGAGTATTATAGTAGTACTTTACATTACCTGTGTTTGTTGCAGCTGTTTGTGTAGGCTTGCAGTTGCTTGGCCTGCTGTCAGCCTCTTTGCTTTGTTGTTTCAGGGTTTTTTTCTTTCTTTCTTTCTGTCTTTCTTTCTTTTTTTCTTTTTTTTTTTTTTGTTTTCTCTCTCTCTCTCTCTCCCTACCTCCAGTGGGTGCAATGACAGTATTGCATGTGTGGACTGGGAGTACAGGATGCTTTTGTAGATATCTGCACATGTCCATGTGATGGCCTCTGCACCAATTGTTAGCCAGCATTTACTAATTGCGTGCAGCCTGTTGTGTAGTGATTGCAGTTCTCACCGTGATTACATGCCTGTGCTATAAAAAGGTCTGTTAGGTAGGCATAGCCCTTTCAGATTATCAGGGTGGGGACCATGCTGGTTTGCTGTGGACACTGTTCTGTGAGTGTAAGGGTTGGTATGTCTCTCATATTTCAGGCTGTGTTGTAGACACTGCAATGCATGTTGTTCTGTAAGCTGAGTATTCCTTCCTCCAGTGTCCTGTTCTCCGTGTGTATGTAAACTGACACCTACGACTAGTAATACTGTGTATATGGGTGTGTGTGCTTTCCAGTGGGGATTGTGGTGTAACTGGTATATAGCAGTGGCTCTTGCAATCTGTTGCTATGACTTAAATATTTGGCCTTTACATTCACTGCTATGGCTTCAATATTTGGCCTTTACATTCACTCCTTGTATGCCTGCTAGGTGTCTTTCCTATAATGTGTTGCTATGGCTTTCCTATTTTCCATTTACATTCACAGCTTGTAATGCTTGCTAAATCTGTTTGGCCAGCAATTCCCTATGTGTTTGTTGTGGTAGGGTGTTACTGCATGCAGTATGGTCTGGCCATGGTGTGGGCCTTGACACTTACAGGGGTATTTGATCATGCTGCTGAGCAGGCCTCAGATACTCTCCGGTTCATATTTTATCAGCCTCACTGAATGGTACATAGCAGTGGGTTACTCCAGTGACATATTCTGATACTCTGCAGTTGTGACTGTGGGTTATTTCAAGCATATGTATTAGTACACCATTTGTGCCGTGCAGGTGGTGCATACCTTCAGTCAGTCATGGTTACCATTGCATGTGTAGTTACACATTTCTGCCTACTGTTAGTACATTTGACAGGGTGTCAGTGGGGCACAGTTGACATTTGTTTTCACATCAGGGACATCCCTGTAACTCAGTCACAGTTGCTATGTCTGAATTCTTAACTATTCAACTATGGCAGTGTTTATCCTGCTCTGAGTATGTGTGTGGCTTGCCAGATGCTACTGTGACATTATTACCTAGTAGCTACCAACTAGCATGACTGTTTCTCAGCACACAGTACTATTTTACAAATCCACTAGATTTGACAGTAAATATACATGACATGCTTTGTGTACTAGACTTGCTATATTCCCTTTACATTAATTCCTACTATTTTATGATATATTTCTTTCAGCACAAAGTTCTTGTATAGCGCTCATGGCTTAGTGGTAAGTCATGCAGACTAGTGTTTCTAAGGTCCTGGGTTTGAGACTGAGGGAGGTATTTTATTTTGCTGCTGAGAAAACTACAGGCCTTGTCATTCAGAGTGACTAAGGCACTCTTAAGCAGTTGTAAGCGAGTTAGCTATTTTGCGTGGAGGTCACGCATGCGCACTGCCGCTTAGCCTCACGCACACCCGCTTACTACTGCTTAAAAGTGCTTACTCTTGCGCACACCCACGCTATTTTCTTTGAAAGAAAAGAAAATGGGGAGATAGGAAAGTGGTGAAAAATGGGTCACAAAGAGGGTAGAACAGTAGGGAAACAAGCTCGGGTTATGCAGGAGGGATGTAGGAAAGGCCCATAGCTGCCCATTTCTTCGTCAGCAACAGCTGTGCATATGTTTGTAATTTGGTGTGAAATTTGAAACCTTCCACCCCTGAGAGAGGTGTGAGGACAACAATAATATTTGTTGTACAGCCAATTGTAATTGCCAGTTTACATGTCCAGCAGACATGTGTGCAAAATGGACAGCTATGTATGGGGCGTAATTTTTTTGTGGGTACAGAGTGCCCTTTTTTTTTTTTTTTCAGGTGAGAGTGGTATGTCAGGTACAGGAAGTCTGTATAGCTGGGGAGGTAGGTAGGGGAGGTTAACAGACAAGACAAACAAGACGCATACAGTATGACACATGTGGGGGGTTACACAATTGACGGGGATGGATGTTTGGATATCTTGAGCCCATGAGCCCACAGATGGCAACAGTGGAACTGAGGTCCCCACCCATGGGCAGTTGCCACTGTGCCTTCACTGCCCAGGACAGGGCTGTGCTGGGGGCTGTGTAGGCCAGGCAGCAGGCATGCCCATCAGTTGTGCCACCAGTGCCTCAAGCTGGCATAGGCGCCCAAGCACAGCATGCCGGATCTCCCTATGCACCACAGTCCGGACATTATGGAGGGTGAGTGGATGTTCTCCTCCGGCCACACTTGCAGAGGGGGGACGAGCCCCATCCCCTGCAGCGCTTCCACCCGCAGGTTGCACAGGGCCACAGGAGGAGGGTCCGGCTTGGGCACTACTGCCAGCTGAGGTGGGAGAGGTGGGTCTGCTGGAACCCGCCTTCCCTGTCATCCTATGTTTTGCATTATGTTATGAGAGTTTGGGTTAGTAACGTACAATACCATTCACAATTAGTTGTAACAGCATGCATTAGTGTTCCCATTAACCAAACACCCATAAATTCAAGCCATTGAACAGCAAGCATAACACATGCATAATTTCAACAGCAATACACAATCCAACAACATGCAGGGTTGATTGATGGCAACAGGCCATCAGGTTTGGATGTATGAACAGGGCAGATGCATCAACGTACATGCAAATATGTATGAACGAACAGGACAAATGTCCAGGGGTGTTAATTGTAAATGCATATACCCATTTCACGTGGAATGGATTATTTGTGGTTATAGGGTAGGGTGAAGAAATATTTAATTAACAACTTCAAATACCTATACATATGCTGTACATTTCTACTAGCTGCAGATATATACACACTACAGGTCTGCCTACAGTTTCCTATGTGATAACTACTTCAGGTTGGTGATAGGAATGTTACTGCTACATCAATATACATTTCATATTTATTCATAAACATTCATATCTGGCTCTGTTCAGCTACATCATCCTGCTATAATTGCTTTATATAGCTATAGACAACTGTGGATGTTTGGTATTTCAGACAACCATACTATCTGCATATTGCAGACTGAGAGCAACATATCCAGATTTTGGGACACACATTCCAGCTTCAGTACTTTTTTCAACATATGTTGCTGTTTGGTTCTGCCTATCACATTCATTTCATTCTGTACTGACTGCAGTATACTTTATTCAGGAGTTATTACTACTTTATTGGTGGATTCATACCTCTTTCTCACACTCTCTCACTTGTTCTATTTTTACAATTCAGGATGATACTTAATTCTAGGCTTTATTGGCATGCTTTACCTTTAGTTATAACAATCCTTTCCAACAGTCTCACTTATGTCATGTTTCAGAATTTCAACAGGGATATATTTCACACATGTGTTTTACTCAGCTTCTGCAGCTGTACTTTTCAGCCTTCTGCAGGTTATGTACTATTATATTACAGGTGGGACATCTTTATTTCAGACTTGTTTCATTTTTATGTATGGATTACAGGCTGCATCACACTTTTGTAATCAAGCAATACTTGCAAACTCTCTTACACTGTTACTTGCACATTTTATTAAATAGTGACTACACTGTACTCTTTTGCTAGCTGTCATACTTATATATTTATTTACAGTTACAGGGAGAGAATTACTGACCTGCCTGGTGGCGCAACCCCACTAGCCTATCACCATAGGCTCTATGGTTCACAGAACGGACACCTGCAGTTGTAATAAAATGAAGCAATATTGGAATACATCTCCATAATATCAGCTAGGTTAATTTCTTACATAAATAATTACATGTAACTTACTCAGTAGTGGGGCGTTGGGCATTTGCCGGGCCTACTGGATCCAACGGTTCAGTTGGTCCTGCTTCCGTCTCTTCGGGTTTACATGGTGGTGACGGATCTGCTCACCATTCCTTGGTATTCCTGTGGCACTGGTGAGATCATGTGCCAACTGGTCCCACACCTCAGCCCTATATGCTCCCCACAGGATCTGTCCCTGCATGAGTTGGGCCTCATGATTATGGACGAGGAGCCAAACCATATATTTGGACTCCTCAATGCCCCACCTCTGTGCTCGGAAGCAACTACCCTCTCCTACACCTGACATCCTGGCTGCAAGTCGGTTCCACAATCGGTTATGCTGTGTATTCCCACCTATAGGGCTTATATATGCCGTTTTTCCCGCACTTATCTGTGATTGGCCATTTTGGAATTGTATCAGTTTCACAAAACCTGCTTTGTCATGCTCCTCTTTCTATTCATTCCTATATATATGCTATTACTGCACTTCTAAGCGCAACTGTCATGGCTTAGTGGTTCAGTACTTTGACTATGGTGCATGGTATCCTGGGTTCGAATCTGGCCATTGCTTTTTATATTTTATGACTGTCTACACAGGCTAGGAGGTGTGTCTGTGTAAAGGCAGTTTTGATACAGCTTGCTCAATGTTGCCCGTCGGTTAGCTTGTTGGCGTGGTGCGCAGCTCCACGCAAACGGATCATGCTGGTTTACACGTGGTTTGGCTGACAGCACACATATCATGCTCAACTCAGCTACAGGCACACAGTTTCAGCATGTTAAAACACTGCTCAACCCGGGCACTCATTTTACACCTATTAAACCACTGCTCACCTACGGGCACTCATTTTACACCTGTTGTAACACTGCTCACCTACGAGCACTCATTTTACACCTGTTAAAACACTGTTCACCTACAAGCAGATATCCTCAACTTGTTAGACTGTAGCTCAGCTATAGGCACATCTGCCATTTTTTTTTATCTCACATTTCTTCAAAATGCATGGCCCATTCCATTACATTTTACAAAAAATATAATTTTATATATGTACATATATGTCAGGGACTTGTTTCGTGCTTATTTCACTAAAAATAAAAATTGATGTTGTGGGGGCTAGAACCATGACTGCCTCCTCTTCAGCCAACGTCTCTACCGCTACGCTATTGCTTCTTGGCTTACTTTGCATATTTAGTTCATATATGCTTTTCCACTGACTGATAACTGTGGCTAAGCGACGGCACACCCGCGCAAACGAGCGCACTCATGGGCAAACATCTTTACAACTTATAAAAAAATATATAAGATGTTCATTTCCACATTTTATGTTCATAGTCTGTGGGGGCATGTGTTGTGTTGTGTTTATTCACATTTACACGGACTCTTTCATGGGGGTTTACTTTCAGGACTTTTACTCTTCTGGGTGCATGTCCATTTGCAGTGCTCGCCCTACGGACACGTCCCCTACTGTCTTACATGGACCGTGTTAGCCTTAGGTGTGATTCAGCATGCCCTCATGCATATGCATGACATGCTGATGTCACACCGTTTAACTGCAGCCTCCGTGTAAGCCTTGTAACTCTTACACGGAGGCTTCGTGAATCCTGCCCAATGTCTTTCCCAATACAACATCACTATGTTGGCAAAAATGGGGGCACAAGCTGCCCCCATTGCCACACCATGAACCTGGTGATAATATTCACCCTGATGGTATATATAATTGTTACTGAGTACCAATTCCATATTTTCCAGAACTATATGGAAATCATTTGCATCCAGCATATTGAATTCCACTATCATTTCTTCAAACCAGGATAATCCCATTGTTTGTGGGATGACGGAAAACAGATCCTTAGCATCTATAGTCACAAATTTAAACTCAGGATTAAAATCCAACTTACTCATTTTAGTCAAAAAATCACAGGAATCTATCAAAATGTGTGAATATTTCCCATAAAAGGATTTTAATTTTCTATCCACAAATATACCAAGGGGTTGAGTCTTGGAACCAGCTGAACTGACCATCGGTGATTGTTCACATCTTTATGAATTTTAGGTATCCCAAACATTCCAGCAATATAGGGTTTATTACCTTTAAGAAAATTGTACAATTCTTCTTCTTGGGATACCTGTGTATATCTCCCTCCTGTGTTCAGAATATCGAACACCTTTGCAGCATAGTCCCATTGGTACATTAATACTACCCTCCACCCTTGTCAGGTTTCATCACTCTCAGTGAACTATCTTTTCTCATCTGGTCAAGTGTCCTTTGTTCCTCTGTTGACAAATTTTTATTAAAATATTTCTTTGGTCTATACACTTCCCTTATCTCATTAGTTACAGTGGTTTCATAGTTCACCAACTCCGGATGAAGTGGGGGGTTGTATGTACTCCTTTTCTTAAAAGCATGTGTCCCTATTTGAACATTGCTACCAAATTCTACTTGTAGATTTAATTTTCTCAAAAAAGTTTCACATCCAACATAGTGTTACCTACATTACCCATTTTGTTAGGTATAAATGTGAAACCTTTCCAGAATAAGTCATAATGTTGCTGCTGTAACTGTACCCCAGTGTAGTCATAAATGTGAAAATCTTTCGACATATATACTACACCATTTTTTTGTATATTTTCATATATATTTCATGTATATTTTGCACCATCCCTGGAAATAGCTATATCACTAGTCATATCCGTGTTGTAAGCATGGATATCAATGTGTTCTAGTTCATCATCTAATAATAATTGTAAGCCCTGGGAATGTTCTCTTCTCCCTGGGATCCATACCTCCGTCTCCCCGCTGCTTGCACATATATTGGTGCCCCCTGTCCTTGATTCTTTTGGACCTCATCGGTACCTCCATTCCTAAAGGGGAATTCTCCTTATTTTCTCTGTCCTCATTTATTTTATCCCTTTCACTTCCATTTCTCCAGTAATTATCCTGATAGTATCCTTCTTGTTGTCTCATCTCTCTATTGAATCTATTTTTGTTATTAGTTTGTGATCCAACAGTATATGCTCTCCCTTTCTGGTAATCAGTGTTATCCCTTTCTAATTTATTCATCATCCTCCTATAATTTTTATGTGAGGCATTGTCCACATCCTTAAATAACACAAGATACTTGCCTTTACTTTCTATTACTGTGAATAATAAATCTTGTTTAATTCTGTCATTTAACACATCAATCTCTTATTTTAGTACATTCAACATAGCCTCGTTGTGTTTCACTAATGCCTTCATTAAGGCCAGACCGCAGTCATTGAAAATGTTAACTAAATCATTAAACAGTTCTGTTCCCTCTACAGTATTTTTGGGGAATTTATTGATTCTTAACCCCTTGGGAACGTGTTTCTGTTTAATACTTTCAGTCAAAAAACAATTATCTAATGATACATTTCTGTATTTTAGCATTTTCTCTTTTAAATCTAGTCTGCTATGAGTATTGTGTGATTCTATAATAGTTGAATTTCCACCTTTGACATCAGTAACAAAGGTCAAGGAATACAGTCTTGCCATCAGATAGTAGTGGGGAGGGACTAGATTTTAAAATAACTGGTTTCCATGCATTCCAGTGCAGGTCAGAGGCCTTCCACTGACCAGTACATAGACGTTCTTCTGATATGGATAAGCATGTATAGTTCAAAATGTCATTTGTTGCATTTCTATCTTCAATTCCTTACCAGAAACTTCAAAATGAACAAAAAGAAGAAAATATAATTCTGTCTTACAGAATAATGAGCTCTGGTCTGCTATGACTGCCTGTGTTCATCATAACTAATATCCATGACACTTCCTTGGCTTTGGTCTATCTTTGAATGCATCTGTACTGAATGATGCATGTCACCTTGTCTGAGACTTTAGTGCAGGACTTTAGAGGCAACAGGCAGTGCAGAGGTAAGATATATTACAGTGACTGTTTGAGATTCATTAAGCCTGATGTGAAAACCAGTCTCTAAGTGCAGAAGAGTAAAACAATCAGAAATCATGGTATAGCAAAATAGCATGATCGTTAAGCAGGTGATAAGGATATAGCTCTTTCAATGTGCCTTTGCAAGTAGTGGTAACTCAGTAAGGCCAAAAACACCTGATGAGTTTTCTATCTTCAGCAGTACATTTCTAATATCTCTAGCATATCTGTTTGATTCTAATTTCTCTGTTATCTTTAAATAAAATGAATTCTGTATTCTTGCCTTTTGAAAAATAAACATATGCAGCATTTGTAATACATCTGAATTTTTGTGTAGTTAAGTCTAACAGAAAACACATGAAATTAGTAAATAAATTAGTCAAAATTCACTAATTTTATCATCTGCAAGGCCTGAATATTCTACTGCTGTGATACAATTCAGATTGATAAAGACTATATAAAGGTTAAATCATTTACACACATTTGCATAATAAGACATTGACTTTTCTTCGCATCTAACAGTGAATCATATGGATTGTACATTTTAGTTGCATGAATGAAGTATCCCAGCATTATATTTTGTCAGCACTTATACTATCTGGAGTAAACAGTTTGACTTGATATATTTTTTAAAAACTCTGCAGTACACCAGCTGTGGATCTACATTCTTCCCTTGAGAAAGAAAGAGAGCTAAGACAGGTTGATTCATTTCTTTAACTTCTATGAGGGTTTGAACCCTAAGCCTCCTGCCTCTAAGGCAGAAGTAAAGCAGTTTGCATACAAAGCTTAAGAGCCCTGAGGGGGCCAAGATTTGCCAGAGGCTTATCACTGACAGGCTGATAGAGACATCACAAAGCTCTCTAAGGACCTGTCAATGGGTCTTTTTTAACTTCAAAGGCTGGCAGGATTTAGTCTGCCCAATAGCCTTAGGCAAGAGAAATCACACATGAACAGGTGAACTAAACTGTTTGAGGTTAAATTCCCCTTATATAAACAAAATTGTCTCCCTAGGTAGTTCATGTGTTTTTGTGTGTTATTTTCTGTTGGCATCAAACATTGCTTCTAAAGGACATAGCCGATCATTGAAAGACAAAAGATGCTATAACTTCCACTAGGCCAAATGTAGTTTAAGCTACACTGTAAGAAGCATAGAAATTTGTTGATCCAGATATTTACTGCCAGTGGATATTCTGAAACTAGAATTGTGGTCAAAACAGTTATTTCACATATTTTGCAACTCAGTTTGTATCCTCAACAGATACTTTTATATCAAAATGTAACACTAGGTCCATTGTCAACCAGCAAAGCAAAACTGGATC
This sequence comes from Protopterus annectens, assembly GCF_019279795.1. Lineage (NCBI taxonomy): Eukaryota > Metazoa > Chordata > Ceratodontiformes > Protopteridae > Protopterus > Protopterus annectens. The sequence goes on from NC_056739.1 coordinate 1,844,777,754, forward strand.
AATGAAACTATGTTAGAAGCAAGGAAAAAGACAGATTAACTACTGAGTATTCATGCAAAATTGTGATGCAGACAAGCAGGGCATATTATTTATTGTTTCTCAGTTTTTAGTTTTAGGAATTGTTTCTTGAAGCCTAATATTGTATAACCTAAATTTGGGTATTGTTTTGTCTCTCAACCTCTGAATGGGCGGTAGAGTGAGTGATCAGGAAACCTTACTTTTAAACTGATTAATATGCTCCAAGCTTAAGCTAATTACTGAACAGTTCATTTACCTGTCAGTTCGTAACATGACATTCTTCTGCACTGCTTTCTGCAGTGCTTATGTAGATAATAAGGTGTATTTCCGAAATGATTAATTCAGTCATACTGCATTCATTTCTAAAATGAAAACAAACAATTTTTATTGGCAAATCAACGTTATTTGTCTCAATGTTGCTGATAAACAGTGATATAGTAAACTGAGTAATGTCTGTTACAGAAGGGTACCTGGGTTATCCATTCTGAACAAGGGCTAGATACGTAATATATGCCATCAGTACTTCACACCTAGACATCTTGATGCTAAAAGTTCTGTGAAAATATTACAACCAGCGCACAGCTTATCCTTCAGCACTAATTATGTAATAAGGGCTTATCAACTGTGTACTTAACCAAACTGTGCATTCACAGTGAAGCTTTAATAAATACACAGTGATTGCCAGCCTGCAAGCATGGGGCAGGGAGTCCACATGTTACCCAAACAACATGGGCTCAATTAGTATACTAGATGTCTGAAAACATCTTGAGGGTCAGAAAGGAACAATGAGGCTTTATTCTGTTTATCTCACCTGAAGGTGGGGGGGGGGCTGCCTCTTATTAAAGGCCACAAACTTAGTACTGGCATTTCACTTACACAGGGATCAGGGTTTCTGAGTAGCTATACTAAGAAAAGATTGGCATACAAACACAAAGATCCTTCTGTATCTAGGAATAACCCAACTTCTTTCTCAAGATGGACAGAATATATATAGCGGAGGATCATGGGCCAAATAAATATATGCATACAGATTGGATCTTCTAGGAAATGCATCACTGCTCAGAGACCCAACTTCCATAATGGTGAATCCTGCCACTGTTTACATGCATGATACGGCACATGTACTTGTAAAACACAGAATACTGTATGATTCAGTGACACACAGTCCCATGGAAAACCATTCTGGTGAAACTAAACAAAAACACTATAAAATCTAAAGTCATGGGTAAAAGAAGAACAAGTTCTCTAGTACCCCTTGCAAGGAAGGGGCTTTGCCCTCTGTACCTCCTTATGTATCATAACCTACTCCATTTGTTAACAGCCTTGGGTAGGTTAATTAATTTCACAGACATGGTCTTCCAACTAAAAACTCATTGAACCCACAGGGACATGTGGACACAGCAGTCACTACCAAAATAAAGAAAATAATAGCATGTCTACAAATTGTCAAGCAGAGGTTTCATTTTATAAATGTCCAAGTGTCCTACACGGGTTTTTCCTGTATTATGGACCACAAATTCAGGGGAACTGCTACACTGGAGCAGTACATCTTAACTTCTTAGTGCAAGAAATTTGGACAAAGTCTTAAATAATGGGGGGCAAAGGCCCAAACATAGCGACATATTTTTTAAATATTGCTCTTTTAAACTTCAAAAGTTGCTAGAATAATAAGATTTGTGTTAGTATGCAGAAGAATATGAAGTCTGAGATTCCAATGTATGCCATTATTTAGTGATTCAGTCCTCTATGATTTGTCAAAAAAAATCACAAATTTTATGAAGAATAGAATAAAAACATGAGGTAAAAATCTGGACACTCTGCGAATATCTAGACACTTGAGAGGCATGGCTGGAGTCACATAACAGTTTTCCTTGATATACTAGTATTGCTCCTTTTTAGCAGTAAAAGTGAAGTACAGCGAGACACTTCTTTTTAAATACCCTTTGACAACCAGTCCATGCACTTTTGACCATCTGGGTTACTCCTAGATTCCCTCTGTATCACAGCATTTGTTAAACGTTGTTATATAATGACTGACCAGTTGTATAACTCTACTGGGCTTTTTGTTTGGCACCTGTGACACTGGATCTTTTTTCATGTTGCTTTCCTTGTTTGCATTCATTATCATAAAAGTGCACCCTAAAAGCAAGAACCAACATTGTAACCAGCATGTTATCATCTATGATACTTTCTTCTTCCAGCTAGACAGTTAGTAGTGGTTGGTGATCTGTACCCAGTGTAAATCCTTGGCTCTTCAAGTACTGACAATGTCCTCACTGCACAAAACAAGCTATGAGCTTCAGTGCTTGTACAGGCATAATCTCACTCAGCTTCAGTGAGTGATATGAAACTAAATGCATTGGGATTTCTCTGTACCATTTAGAAATCTAAGCAACAGGTCAGTGCCAGTTCTAAGAACAGAAACATCATATGCCATTTTTATGGATAAACATTTAGTAGCAGGGTCATTGTTTATTTCCTGGAAAGCAAGTTCATAGCTAGCTTTTTTTTTTCATTTCAATTTCAGGTCATTCTGTAGTTAAGCATCAAATGGGTTATGGGAAAAATCACAGTATTGATTTGCATACCCTAACTATGACATAAGTGGGGAGACATTCTGGGTTGTGATGTCCCTAGTGCAAATATCATTTCATCTTGCAAGTTACATAATCTGTTTCTGCTAATCATATATCCAGAGAGCAAGAGTAGACATTGCAGTACCTGGTCCTCGATTCAGAGGTTTCTCTAGGTTTACAGTTTAAAAAGATTAACCTGAATGCCATAAAGAACAACTTCTACATATTAACTGGTTGTACCTAAACTGCTTTTAGTCACTCTTAATCTAAAAAACAGTTTGCAGAAATGGTCATACACATTCCAGATACTGAAGCTCATATTAAACATTTAGTGTAAAACATGATATCCTATCAAATGTAACAAATGTAGTAAAAAATGCGACTCAGAGTATGAGTCAATGGCATGGTGCTTAAATAGTCCCATGAATATATATATATATATATATATATATATATATATATATATATATATATGTGTGTGTATATATATATATATATATATATATATATATATATGTATATATATATATATATATATATATATGTATGTATGTATGCCTTAACTGAAAAAAAGTATCTTCTCTTTCTAGGTGGTGTGTGTGTGTGTGTGTGTGTGTGTGTGTGTGTGTGTGTGTGTGTGTGTGTGTAAGAGTGAATCTCCATGTGCTAATGCCAAAAGGTTATAAATCATCCATCTAAACAGACACACTTCATGCAGAAAAACATGGGTAAAGCCAGGAGTTTGTGGACCATCAGCAACCAAAAGTCTGGTTCATTAAAGAAACCCATTTGATGTCCCATATAAAGACAAGTGAAAATTAGCATCACAGTCTGCAACATATTTTAACACACCATGCACATAAGTCAGAAGGTGTTGTAGCCAGATTTGCTAATAAGAACTAAAATTGCACTATAATATAAAATGTATGAAAGCAAACCACGAACAAGACAGGTAAATAAAAAATAAAACTGTTTTATTAAAAAATGGTAATCACTTTCACACAAGGCTTCATCAGACCATCAAAAGAATAAGCTGGTCACAACCTATTTAAATACATTTCATTAGCCAATCAGCTTGCATTAACCTTATAATCAATCCACTACTTAAAGTGAAGTCCAAATTTCATTAAAATATCAGTGTTATCACATAGTGGTATAAACATATAGCAGCAATCATGAAAATAAATTATAAAAATAAATGTAAATATATAAATAATAATACATATCTATAAATATGTTGAAAACATTCTATAAAATGACATTTGCATGTCATTTCTCTTATAATTCATTTAAATAAAAATTCATCCTACTCGTAAATCCACTGATCAGATAATCAAGTATAAATCTATAATTTTTAAAACAAAATATATTATGTTATTATGTTATATATGTAATTCATGAAATATAAAAATATAGTATACATGTAATTCATGAGATATATAAATATGAATACATATATAAAACTACCAATAATATATCAAATATGTGAAATGACAGCATATTATTGTGCATATGTATGTATACTATGCACATACTATATAACACTATTTAACTGAGAGTTTCTTCAACTTCAAAATAGGTTTGATGGAAGTCCTTTCATTCAGAACCTTCCCTCTATCAGCCCTAAGCCTTGGGATCCATTTAACTTCTTTATTTTCTGTCATATTCTTGATATCATCCTCACGTATAGTGGGTGTCACTTCATCTATGATCATAAACTTAAAGCTGTGATCACTACCCTGTGCCATAACATGTTTAGATAAAGCATTGGTCGAAGACTTAACCCTGATACCATATATATGTTCTCTCACTCTATCTCAGAGTGACTGGTCCGTTTTGCCAACATAAAAAGACTCACATGTGGTGCATCTCACAAGATACACCACATGTGCTATCCTACAGTTGGCACTGATCTTAAACGTAAATTGTTGGCTTGTATCTGGGTGTATAAACAGACCTCTAGTGTCAAGGTAATTGGAAAAATTGCAATTACCACAAGGACAGATGCCAAATATACTATTAATAGGTTCATTACTACCCTTAGGATAACATAGTATTTTTAAACTAAAAGGAAGGTTCATCACCCACTATCATTTTGACATCTGGGTCTGTAGTCAGGATTCGCCAGTTCTTTCTGATGATATTGGTGATGGATTTGGAATCCAAAGTAAAAAACGTAGGTACTTTTAAGTTAGTTTGAGGTATTAGAGCCACTGAATAGTTATCAATATCAGTCCTAACTGAATAATAAGGTCTAGCCCTGTCCAGTCTAAGTTGGTCTAACTCCTCTAGATTTCTTTCTATTTCAAGTGGACAGTAACCCCTAGCAACTACCCTATCTTTAAGTCCTCTCAATTCATGATTGAATCCTTCATCCGATGCATTTAATCTTGAAACTCTCATCCCATCCTCTTGTTACATTCCTAAATATATATTGGGGGTGCATACTGTTCCTATTTAACAAGGTGTTCCTGTAGCAGTTCTTCCTATAAACTCCCATATTAATTAACCCATTAGTAAGTCTCTCTACATATACATCTAAATATTCAATCTTAAACTTGGAAAAACTCTAAAAACTACTATACTGGTATAGGTCAGCTAGAAACTCCTTTAGTTGAAGCTTTCAATAAAATGGTAGAGGATGATTTATATAATTTCTACGATAATTTCTATGATAATAAAAAGTCACATAGAATGGAAAATAAAGGGAAATTTAATTTAAAGTATAAGGAATGAATTGCCCCAAGAAGTTTGAAAAATGATGCTTCAATTATGATTAGACCTGCAGATAAGGGGGGCCCAATTGTACTTATGGATATGTGTGATTATGTTAAAAGTATGCACACAATGTTGAATGATAAACATTTTTATCATCAGGTTGATTCAAATGAAATATATTTGTTACAAGAGAGAATTTACTATATGTTAGAGGATTTATTTAAGAGTGAAATGATAGATATACATTTATATAGTTTTTTGAGAGTTGAATTTCCATCATTACCCTCCATACAAGGGCTACCCAAGATCCACAAAGATGGTCGTAATCCCCCTATGAGGAATATTGTTGCAGGGCGGGGATGGGCCACTGAACCTTTCTCTTTGTATGTAGAGAAGTGGCTACGACCCATTCTAGATGATAATAGTTACATTTTAAGGGACACAAAGCAGTTTCTAGCTGACCTATACAAGTATAGTAGTCCGATGCCTCAGGAATCTGAATTTTATTTTGTCACTTTAGACGTGCAGTCTTTATTTACTGTTATATCGAACAATACAGGTGTACAATCTATACATAAATATTTACATGAACATAGTGAACATAGTGATGAAAGAATAGATTTATTGTGTTTATTTCTTGAAACTATTTTGGAGAATAATGCATTTACATTTGCTAAACACATTTACATACAGCGTGATGGCGTAGCTATGGGCACTTTATGTGCCAATAGCTATGCCGACATGTTTATGGCCTTGTGGGAAGAGGAGACTTTGTTTAAAATGGAATATTACTTAAGGTTTGTCACCTTTTATCGACATTTTGTCAATGACCTCTTCCTCCTATGGGCAGGCACATCTATGGAATTGGAGAGGTTCTTAGTTGAACTGAATGAGAAATATGATTACTTGAAATTCACTAAGAGTTTTTCCAAGTTTAAGATTGAATATTTAGATGTATATGTAGAGAGACTTACTAATGGGTTAACTTATATGGGTGTTTATAGGAAGAACTGCTACAGGAACACCTTGCTACATAGGAGCAGTATGCACCCCCAATATATATTTAGGAATGTAACAAGAGGATAGGGCATGAGAGTTTCAAGATTAAATGAATCGGACGAAGGATTCAATCATGAATTGAGAGGACTTAAAGGTAGATTAGTTGCTAGGGGCCATTGTCCACTTGAAATAGAAAGAAATCTAGAGGAGTTAGACCAACTTAGACTGGACAGGGCTAGACCTTATTATTCAGTTAGGCCTGATATTGATAACCATTCAGTGGCTCTAATACCTCAAGCTAACTAAAATGTACCTATGTTTTTTACTTTGGATTCCAAATCCATCACTGACATCATCAGAAAGAACTGGCGAATCCTGACTACAGACCCAGATGTCAAAAGGATAGTGGGTGATGAACCTTCCTTTTTGTTTAAAAATAAGTGTAATCTCAAAAGGTTACTATGTTATCCTAAGTGTAGTAATGAACCTATTAATAGTATATCTGGCACCCGTCCATGTGGTAATTTAAATTTTTGCAATTACCTTGACACTAGAGGTCTGTTTATACGCCCAGATACAAACCAACAATTTACGTTTAAGATCAGTGCCAACTGTAGGATGGCACATGTGGTCTATCTTGCGAGATGCACCAAATGTGAGTCCTTTTATGTTTGCAAAATGGACAGGTCACTCCAAGATAGAGTGAGAGAACATATATATGGTATCAGGGCTAAATCTTCGACCAATGCTTTATCTAAGCATGTTATGGCACAGGGTAGTAACAACAGCTTTAAGTTTATGGTCATAGATGAAGTGATGCCCACTATACATGAGAGTGATATCAGGCATATGGTAGAAAATAAAGAAGTTACATGGATTCTAAGGCTTAGGGCCAAATAGAGGGAAGGGTCTGAATGAAAGGGCTTCCATCAAACCCATTTTGAAGTTGAGGAAACTCTCAATTTAATAGTGTTGTATAGTATGTGCATATTATACACACACACATATATATATATATATATATATATATATATATATATACAATAACATGCTGTCATTTCACATATTTGACATATTATTTGTAGTTTTATATATGTATCCATATTTATATATCTCATGAATTACATGTATACTATATTTTTATATTTCATGAATTACATATATAACATAATAACATGATATATTTCATTTTAAAAATTATTGATTTATACTTGATTATTTGATCAGTGGACTTAGGAGTAGGATGAATTTTTATTTAAATGAATTATAAGAGAAATTACATGCATATGTCACGTTATAGAATGTTTTCAACATATTTATACATATGTATTATTATTTATATATTTACATTTATTTTTATAATTTATTTTCATGATTGCTGCTATATGTTTATACTACTATGTGATAACACTGATATTTTAATGAAATTGTGGCTTCACTTTAAGTAGTGGATTGATTATAAGGTTAATGCAAGCTGATTGGCTAATGAAATGTATTTAAATCAGTTGTGACCAGCTTATTCTTTTGATGGTCTGATGAAGCCTTGTGTGAAAGCGCTTATCGTTTTTTAATAAAACAGTTTTATTTTTTATTTACCTGCCTTGTTCGTGGATTGCCTTCATACATTTTATATTATTTTACTTGTTTCTCTTGATCAATACCACATTTACCCCTTGGGGTGCGATTATTTGCTTGCTTTTTTGTAAAATTGCACTGTGCATCAAAAGCAATATCTCCAAACTGATAATAGAAATGAAGTTTTTAATTAATGTACAAATGGGCAAAGATAAATCATGAAAACTATTAGGAGTGTGCATGATTTATATCCAAGCCTGCAGCATTTTTATCTTTTTACCTACGTATTGAGCAGGCAATCTTGCTGGACACAACAAACCCTCTTTAGGAGAAACACAGGTGTACTGTCTGGATAAGTGACTTACTCAGAGTAACAATTTAGGCAAAAACATGTGGAAGGACTCAAATACTGTAGTACCATGGGCATGGGAGGCAGTTTCTGTTTATTGAGCAGGCAGTCTCACTGGACACAACTGGCCCTTTTCAGGAGAAACACAGAAACACTATCTGGATAAGTTACTTATTCAGAGTAACATGTTAGGCAAATGGATGCGGAAGGACTCAAATACTCTAGTACCTAGGGCATAGGAGGCAGTTCATTAACAACTTGTCTAGTCCCATGTTGCTGACACCTCATAATCTATTAATCACAGTGGATTCACACATTTGGTGAAACCTGCCAGCTAGGGTGGGTGTGAAATCAAGTAGGGACAGTATATTCTAGAATATACTCTGAAATTATTGGTAAAATATAAGCTGAAGCAGTTTGCCTAGAATATATAACCAGTGACTGTTCCCACTTCCTCATAACCCATTAATCATAGTAGATTCACAAAGCTGGACTAAAGATCAAGAAGGGAAAGTGTATTAGGTTGGGTGCTAACATCCTAGCCATCAATTGTCTTTATTACAAGGATATTAGGTGATTCATTTAGCAATTACCACTTCATCTTTCTGATAGGCATTCAGAATAAAACCTCCCTGACTCACAGTGTTCTCCCGGTTTGCATAATTAAAATCTTGAACAAAATGCTATAAACCAACAACTTTCGAGCATTTACTGATTGTACCTAAACTATTTCTAGTCATTCTTCATCTAATACTAAGTTTTGTACAAATGATCATACACATTCTTGATACATGAGATCTTATTAAAGCACTCAAAATAAAACAAGGTGTCCAACTAGATATGCCTGACAAAGTGAGAGCAAGAAAAAGGCGAGCACAGTTTAAGCATCACTAAGAAAAAAATCATGTCCACATATGTTTATAGTAGCAGATCAAAAATGATTGCAAGAAGCCTGTAAAAGACTGCAAAAGAAGTGACTTTGATAGGGGAAAGCAGAAATACAGATCTTCAAATATGTTTTCTAGTAGGGTAAATAAGCTACTGCCTCCAAGTAGTGTCTCTGCACCAAGACCAAGCTGAATAATGGACAGTTTCGCAAATCCATCCCCCTTCCAGTCTGGGTCACTGTAGTAGAATGTACTCCTAAATCACCACTCATTTAGATCTCCATATCAACTCAGTCACCATCTTTCTTCACTGGACAGGTATGTGCCATGTGTTTGTACATTTCTATTTATTCTAAAAGTGTGTATAGCAATGAAAAGATCCTGTAGTTTGTTGTATTTGTATTCATTTTTAATCAAGTTGAAAAGGTTTTGTGTTTGCTGAGCCTGTGACCATCAGAAAGCACGTGATTCCAGTATGTAATTTTAGCTGCTGATGCTTTAGTATATACAACATTCTTTTGACATAGTGATTAATTTTATGGATGCTTATAAAGTGATGGTTTTAGAATTTACTCAGCAGTGTAGGGCTATGTTCTGACAATTTGCTCTATACAGTGTACCACTGTGGTTCTTTATCACTACATCTCTGACTAAACCTATTCTGTCCTTGCATTCATAAACTTTGTTACCTTCTCTCTGCTCTTAGAATAGCGCATCTTCTCTTGTTTAGACTCACTGTGCTTCTTCCTTCATTTTTGATAATATGCTAGATACCTATGCATTGACCTATTGTCACCATATAATACATCAGTATGTCAGCAATTTTCTATTTTTCTTTCCTTTCAGAGTCTGTTTACATTACATATGTCCCTGTCCATTAAACAGCAGGACCTCTATCACAAGGCTCACCTCTACAAACTTTTCATTGTGCAATGTGTGTGAGTTAAACATGAACAGTCTGAACAGCCTTTTTTATTAACTTTAAAGTGAGACATGCCTGCCTGTGCTGGAAGGTGGTTGTGACACCTCCCCAAGGGACACTTGCACTCTAGGGACCACTTACCAAATTGGCCATTGCCCTTTCTTTTGACCATTAGATTGCACTAGGTAAGCAGTTACTTTGTATCCCTACTTTCTCGGTGTCTGCATTCAATAAATGAAAGAAAACCTGTTCTGCTTTGTGCCATCTTGCCAATTGCTCAGCACTAGATATAAAATGACTGTTTACCATAATAAATGGCCTGAGGTTGAGAAGCCCACTACACTCAGCCTCACAATGCTTGGCTTTGCTTTGCTCTTCCACCCTACACCCAATTCCCACCCACCCTACCCTACTCTGCCATTATACGTCTTATATGCACCTATCAGGGTGGCACAGTGGCACAGTGTATAGAGTTCTCAACTCACAGCAAAAGGTTCCCCAGTTTGATTCTCAGCTGGGGTGCCTTCAATGTGGAGTGTGTATGTCCTCCCTGTGTTTGCATGGGTTTAACCCAGGTATTCCTGTTTCCTCCCATATTCCAAAGACATGCAGTAGGTGAATTGGATACTCTAAACCGGCCACAGGTGTGAGTGTGTGGTGTGGAAGAATTATTGTGGCAGGACTAGCCACCCAGCGGTGCAAACTTGGTTCTAGATGATTGTCACTGTTGAAGTGACACCCTGACCACATGCAAAAATGGGAAAAAAAAATTTATGGATTGATGGATGGATACACCTGTCATCTATGACAACCATTCCCTACACTCTCCAAACAACTTTAGGCTGTCATAGGAACACTCCTGTTTCTAATCACCTATTTAATAGCTTCCATCTAACATCTAGCATAATTTCCAACAGCCTCTCTCTCTCTAATACTGCTTTGTACTATATCCACTCCTACTCAGATGCATCCCTAACACTTCCTCTAGGTCATTCATGAGCAAAACTCCCTCTTCCACACATTGCTGTTATCTTTTCTCATATGGTACAATTAGAATACTTAACTCACATCTCTTCTAATATCTCTCAGCCTTCTCTCTTCTTTTTATACTGCTTACACTCCTCTACCCCCAATCTCTCTACATCAATACTTTTTGCTTTACTACCATTCCTTATCCATACCTATTCTACAATATTAACAGACCAATGACCACATAAATTCATCCTCATTCATATCAATATTCTAAAAACCTATACTCTACATTTCAGTGTCTACTTATCCCAAGTAAACCCTTTTTACTTCTTATCCAAACTGCATCCTCATCCTCTGTCCATCAAATCCTCTATTATTACATTTTTTGCTACAATTCCTGATACTAGTATCACTGCACCCACTTGCATATTTAACATCCTATCAACATCCATTACTCTCCCAAGTCTAACAAAACCCTTGCATTGTGTTCTCCAAAGAAAATACTTCTGAATGTCATCTCCCAATCCCACCCCATCTATATCAGTACTCATATACACTACTATTCAAGTACAACAGCCATTTACCCACAAACTGGGTATTAAAAAATGCCTCTGCTTGTTCCATTATACCTCCATAACCAGAAAACTGACCAGTGACATCCACCCAATTATAGACCTAACTAAGAATATTCAATGCCCAGGCAACATGTCCCCATCACCTTGTTAAAGTTCAACCAAAATAAAATAAACTTCAGTCAATCGCAGATTAAAATACATTTTCTTGAAAGAAATAACACACGTGTGGGAGACAGTACTCAGGAAGTCATGTCTGCCTTAACAAAAGAATTCATGATCTTTTTATAGGAAAACTTTAACAAAGTAGTAAACATCCAATAGAAAAATGCTAACTAATACAGTTCATAATACAGTCTATTCTTCAGACCATTACTAAATAGAAATACGTCAAGTTTAGTAAAAATAGATCTGCAATTTCCTATCTATACTTTTAGCTTAGTATGGAGTAAGTTTCATTTTACCATGTGATTTAAAAGGAATACTTCCTCAGGCTCAGGAAATGAAACCTAACATTATGTACTTTTCCATGTTTCTGCTTGTACTGTTGCAAACACATACAATAACCTTCTAGGACACAATTTTCATTTTAACCCTTACAATCCCTCATTTGATGCTGAGAAAATATCACACTAATTTCATAAAATATTTTTTTACACTTTAAATATACTTTTATACATTTTCCAAAACCTTCAAAACTCTTCTTGTTCAATTTCTGTTTCATGTTCATTAACACAATCTGTAAATAACACTTTTTCAAAATCATTAACATGCAAATTCTGTAACAATGGGTTTGATCAAGATACAATGAGCTTGGTTATTAAAGCTTTGCGTAAAAATAAAAGTAAAAACAATCATAATAATTATATTAATAAGCATAATAAATTTCAACAAACTGCCTCCCTATCCTGAAAATAAACTGGTTAGACAAGCCCACTGTAAACTATCTACTTCTTTAGTATCTAACAGTTCAGCCACTTTTTGCATGATTTCCAAATGACTACATATTGCATGCTCGTTATCAGGAACAAACAAACAGAATTCCTCTTGCATGAGTGCACACACACCTCCCTTTGATGCAAGTATGAAATCAAATGCCATTCGATTTTGGAGTACTACTGCATGCATGGCACTCATCTCTAGAGTACTCAAATTAACAAACATTGCATTGCTTAACACCTCTAATAGCTTAGAGAGCTTTCTCAGCTCTCAAATTGATTTTACAGTCCCATAAGCAGGTAATATACCAGCCCCAGAAATAACATCATCACCAAGGTCCATGTGAGAAGGTCCTTTAAAAGCTACTTGTTCTAAATCATGATGATAAATCCACAAAGCATTAACTTTTCCAATCAAATTTTTTAACAGTCTGAGTATCTTGTATATTATAAATTTTACCACTAGGCAGGGCATCTACTTGTTGAACGGCTGGAAGAACTCTCCAAATATAACAAACCAACCAGTTTTCTGGCAGCCAGGGATATTCTAGACTGCCAAAAATAAAATAAAAGTCCTTCAGAATGACCATATCTCTTACTGCACCACCACTATACATTCTTCAAGTAACATTATATTTGCTCTGTCCATCCTCCACAGTCCCATTTTTTTTTTTGCATAGCAAGTATATCCCTTTACAGTCACTGAAAGTCTAAGTGCAACCCTTTTATTAAATTAAGTGACATTATGCTACAAAACATTTTTACCTAGTACCACTGATGAAAAAGCTTTTTTCATATCAACCTTATTTACCGGTACTGGAAACAATAGGATACATCCATCATAGGCATTAGGCATGTGGGCACATACCCTACAGTTACTAACATTTGGAGTCTTAGCATTTGTATTCAAAGTGGCATGGAATGTATTGAAATTTGGATACCAATCTGCTGATTTCTATCTAAATCGTATCGATTGTTTTATTTTTCTGTTAAGAAATTGAACAGTACTTACAGTTTCAGCAGATGTCAGGAAATGTAGTCGTAGAACAAAAATAAGAATTGCAGTTATCACAGCAACAATCAGACATGAATTGCTCACTGCTGTACTCTAAACACACTCCATAAAGGTTGCTGTTGTAGTTTAGTGCACATGAGCTGCACTTGGTTGCCTGACTCAAGGAAAATGTCCCCTTCAGATGTCGTCACAGTATCAGTCATTGGTTCTGTTCCTAGTCTCTCTGTTTTTTTTCTTCTGGTACGAGAGGAAACTGGTTCATCATCAGACAACACTGCAAAGGGTAGGTTGAAAGGAATGGGTTGGCTTCCTTCATTTGGGATTGCTTTTTTTATATGGGAATAGATAGAGCCATGTTGTAGACACTTTGAGACTAACAGGTATAGCTGTGATGAGGAGCACCAAGAATGGACCTTTCCACTGAGGGTGGTGGGCATGTCATCTGGAGAAGGAATGAACAAATTCATTCTCCTGGGTTGACATCATGTGTTGCATCAGGATCTGGCTGAAGCTGGGCAGAGATAACCTATGATTGAAGATGCTGCAGAATAGAAATAAGTTGTTTACAATAAGTAAGCATTGTTTCATCAACTACCTGCAGATCAAGATTTGCAGGTAGTGGTGTGGCTGGCATCCTCATAAGGTGTCCCATAAGGATTTCAAGATGGGAGAACTTTCTAAGTGCACTGATTACACCGTGGATAGTAAATAAAACTAAGATTAAAGCCTCTGGCCATTTTAGACCCATTTCTGCAGGGAGTTTTGCTAACTTGGTTTGTAAAGTTTGCTTCATTCTTTCTACCATGCTTGAAGCTTGCAGTGATTGTGGACAGTGATACAGCATCTGAATATTTAGAACTTTACAAATTTGTTAAATAATCTGACTCATAAAATGAGTATCTCTATCTGACTGAATAAAACATGGTACTCCAAAACGGGGTATAAACTCATACAAGATCTTCTTGGCCACTGAGGCTGCATCATTGATGCATGGGTATGCTTCTACCTAGAACAACAACAAAAAAAAAAGAACCAAAGAACCTCATATACGAAACAGCAGGAGAACCAATAAACAATCTCCAAGGATTTGAATGTGACTAGTTAAAAGTTCTCAAATTCAGAGGCAATAGCCCGTAAAATCCACAAAAATGTTTATTCCACTGGAACAAGATGAAGTAACAAAACCCACAGTGAAATCACAAACAATGTCAGTTAAGCACTTTCTTCTGGGATCAACCCCAGGCTTCTTCAGAACAATTCAACCCAAGCACACCATAGGCTTAAATAACAGTGCTGAAGTCATGTGACCCATCATTTTAAAAACATATAATTCCCAACCCCAATTTTTTAATAAACATAATAATTTCATTAAAAACTGACACAAAAAACTAAGCACCAGAGCATTTCTAAGAGACCTGGACACATATTACAAAGAATAAGTTAAAAAATGTACTCAAATACCTTTAAATAAAGGTATATTAGTAGTTCAATGCTATTTAATATCGGCTTGTAAAAATAGTAAAAGTGATTCACTCCAAATAAACGTAAACTCCTGCCAACTATAAAGTTCATTTAGAGAGAGGGAACAGAGAATTGATTAGCAATAACAATAATAAAAAGAAGGGCACTTTTAAATGTGGATCATGTCATCAATGCTCTTTTATGTTTAATACCACTTCCTTGTATATTTCCTCTAGAAATTTTCATGTTAATGCCTCGTAGCATTTTAATTGTAAATCAAACAGAGTGGTTTATTTAGGGATGTGCATTAATTGTTCTAGTTTTTATATAGGAAAAACCGAGAGGCATTTGAGTAGAAGAGTATACGAGCACCTTTATGAAGTTAGAACTAGGAAAGAATCTAATGCCTTTTTTAAGCATTCCCTTAACTGTCCCAACTTGAATCTCAAGTTTTTTGTTTTGGAACAGGTGGATATTGATCCTAGGGGAGGAAGTTGGGAGACTAGACTGGAATACAGGGAATTGCTATGGCAATTAAAACTGGATGCAGGGAAACCTCCAGGATTAAATGACCACATTAGTATTATTAGTGTTCTTAAATTAAGGTCGGCTAGGTTATAGATACATTACACCATTTTATTTGTTACATTGGAATTTGTTGCCTTGTTATCTTCCTTGTTTTAGATTAGTTATGGGTTGTTTATAGATGGATTTTTACATTAGTTCTGCCACTTTATAGTTGGCAGGAGTTTACGTTTATTTGGAGTGAATCACTTTTACTATTTTTACAAGCCAATATTAAATAGCATTGAACTACTAATATACCTTTATTTTAAGTTTTACTAAAAATCAGAATACTGTCCAAAGGATACACTCTATTCTGTTTTTTTTTTTTTTTGAAAGCCAACAATTTACCACTCACTTGTTTCAGCACTCAGCTGAGTGTGAATTACAGTACACTTTCACACATTCTGGATTATTAACAAAGACAAACTTCGAAGCAGTTAAATTTCCAGCTTGAGAACAAGGAAAACAGAGTTGAACATTCTTGAAATAAGTGCTGAAATCAGCCAGATCAAAAGAAAAAAAAATAAATGTTTGGGATAGATAGTATCAGACTCACATACCTCCTACTTAAAGGTAAAAGCCCTACCACTAGACCAAAGAGGACCATTTGGAGTGAATTACTTTTACTATTTTTACAAGCCAATATTAAATAGCATTGAACTACTAATATACCTTTATTTTAAGGTATTTTTTAGTACATTTTTTAACTTATTCTTTGTAATATGTGTCCAGGTCTCTTAGAAATGTTCTGGTGCTTAGTTTTTTGTGTCAGTTTTTAATGAAATTATTATGTTTATTGAAAAATTGGGGTTGGGAATTATATGTTTTTAAAATGATGGGTCACATGACGTCTGCACTGTTATTTAAGCCTATGGTGTGCTTGGGTTGAATTGTTCTGAAGAAGCCTGGGATTGATCCCAGGAGAAAGCTCTTAACTGACATTGTGATTTCACCGTGGGTTTTGTTACTTCGTCTTGTTCCAGTGGAATAAACATTTTTGTGGATTTTATGGACTATTGCCTCTGAATTTGAGAACTTTAACTAGTCATGTTCGAATCCTTGGAGATTGTTTATTGGTTCTCCTGCTGTTTCGTATTTTATGCTTCTATCCAACCAGAGGAAATATCAGTCAATGCAGTACATATTTAAACTTTGCACACATCTATGAAGTCACACTGTATACAACAAAAAGGCCCCCATGGATTTTTAATATGCTGTCTGGGAATAGTCACAGATTTAGAAACATTAAATTGAAGACATATATTACATGTTTGTACAAGATGCTGAACAACTTCTGAAGCATAAGTGGCATACCAGTCAGTCAAAATCTGTCTTATTAAAGCATTTTTTTCCCAGATGGAAAGGTAAATGGTAAGCCTTTGCCAATTTCAGTAAAAAAGTTTCTGATGCTACTAACCCTCCATCCGGATGGTGCCAAAGTACAACAGCAGCTGTTATGGATCCACCTTATCCTTTCAGAGGTGTCAGTTTGGTTCTGAAAAGACAACACTTCCTACAACGTTACAGGTACATTTTCAACTTGGAGAGGCTACAAAAAAGAAGCCTAAACAGGATTTAATAAAGCAGCCTGATGTGCCGCTCTATCAGCAAAGGTATTTCCTATTGATTCAAATGAGGTATCTGACCTATGAGCATCACATTTAAGAGCATCTATTTTCCTAGGGACCTAGGGAGAAGTAGGGCATCTAATAACTCATATATAAAAAATGTGTTTTTAATTTTGACCCTGCAGAGGTTAAATAACCTCTTTCTCTCCAAATGTTTCAAAATTATGAACCACACAAGCATATCCATAATCACTGTACACAGTAACAGTCTTTCCCTGTGCTAGCTTTCAAGCTTTAGTAATAACTACTAATTCAGCTACATGAGCTAAAACACTACCTTACTATTGTCCAGTCAATCATACTTGATCAATACTACAGACCACAAAAGCAGCTGTCAATTGTCCATCTTTCCTTCTGATGCACAATCTATCGACGAGCAAAATTAAGTCAAGGTTCTGCAGAGGAGTATCTCAGAAATCAGGTCTAGGAAAAATCACATTGTTAACAACAAAAACACAACTGTGAAGTTCACCTTCATCAGTAGTAGGGATTAGAGAAGCAGGATTCAAGGGAGGACATCTAATAATTTGCAAAGAAGGTTATTAAGTAGAGCTAGCTCAAATTTGAAAAGCCTAGTGGCAGAAAGATATTGTGTTTTTGTCTTTAATAACAAAGCATTACCAGCATGTGGAACTGCAACAAAAATAACATGAACCAGAGTAAGTGCCGCTGCCATATCAACTAACTGGGCAGTTGCAGATACACCTCTAAGGCTAGGAGGAAGTGCAGCTACTACTGGATCAAGATTTGTACTGAAATAAGCATCTGGTCTAAAGCCATCATTTCTTGTCAGTGCTAATGATTCTAATGCTATCTTCTTGCATTCAC
This sequence comes from Protopterus annectens, assembly GCF_019279795.1. Classification (NCBI taxonomy): domain Eukaryota; kingdom Metazoa; phylum Chordata; order Ceratodontiformes; family Protopteridae; genus Protopterus; species Protopterus annectens. The sequence goes on from NC_056739.1 coordinate 1,844,795,779, forward strand.
ATCAGAAAAGGAAGACCACTTTAGAATAGTCTGGGAGTCCTAATGCTGTAGGATTTGAAAGAATTGTGTGTAACTGAGTAAAAGCTTGCTCGTGGCAGGTTTGCCAGGGTAGGGGCTTGGGGGAGTCTATTTTCAATAATTCTAGCAAAGGTTTAATTATTTCAGCATGGTTGGATATCCACTGTCTACAATAGCCTGCTAAATGAAGAAATGGTCTAAGCTGTTTTAGAATAGTAGATCTTGGTGTTGTCTGTATAGCTGTAATGCGAGAGGACAAAATGTGGCATGCATTTTCAAAGATTAGATTCCTAAATACTGGACTTGTGGTTGCAAAAGCTGAAGCTTAGATTGGTTTAGTCTAAATCCTAATTCAGCTAGTTTAGTTAACAAGAAAACAGTATTAGTCTGACAGTCAGTGAAAGAATTAGATGCTAAGAGAAGATCATCTATGTACTGTAGTGTACCAAGGCAGACCCACAAGGACACTGTATTCTATCTAACTGCTTTTTCATTTCCCTTGAAAATTAGCTGGTTGATTTTACATATCCTTGGGGTAAAGGCATCCATGTGTATTGCTATCCTCTATATGTAAATGCAAACAAATACTGACTATGGGATAGAAAAGAAAGCTGATAAAATATCAATAACCAAAAAGGTGGTAGCAGAAGGGAGAATTTAGCTAAGAATAGTTGCTGGGTTAGATACTATAGGAAAAATGGCACAACTACTGCATTCATAGCTCTCAGATGATGAACAAATCTATAAGTGTCTTTGCCATGTTTCTTTACTGGCAAAATGGGTGTATTATAAGGACTCCTAGTAGGAATAATTATGCCTTGTTGCAGCAATGCCGAAATAACTGGTTCAATTCCCGCTTCTGCTCCTGCAGAAAGAGGATATTGTGCTACTATGGGCAGAGGCTCATGAGGTTTTAAAGTAATTTGCACTGGTGAAGCCTCTCTAATAAGTCCTATGTCATTTTCATGGGCTGTCCATAATTATGAAAGAGCTGTATTTAGTAATTTTTTGTCTGATGGCTGTTCAGGTTCTGTCAGTAAGGAAAGAAAAGAGCATTTCCTCATCCAACATACCTGCAACAGCACATATCTGTATCACTAGAGACTCACTGGGAGCATTTAAATATATTCCATCCAATGCACAAAATAGTGTACATTGCAACTTACAGAGAAGATTCTACCTAAAAGATTAAGGGGTGTAGAGGTTCCAATCAGTAAAACATGTTGGTCTGACAATGGTCCCAACTGAATGGGAACTGAAACTGTCTTGAAGTAGTCTAAAGAGTCTCCTGACACCCCAACTCCTCGCAGTGAGTGGCAGGACAAAAAGAGATTCTTGGCTGCAGAAGTATTTAACATTGATCTAGTAGCTCCAGTATCTAGTAGAAAGGGAATATTGCTGTTTTGAACTTTAATGTTAAGAAATGGTCCTTTCTGGTGTACAGGTATGAAAGAAATAACTGTGATTCCTGTTCATGGCTATCCTATTTATCTTGTTGTAAAGCTTGTGGATGCCAAGGAGTGTTCCACATATGAGGTTGTAGCCTCACATTTTGGTGGACATTTTGCTGACGTGGGTGGCAGCTAATTATCAAATTGATTGTTAGACTGCATTGGTATGTCTATTGGCTGCAGGGAAGGACAATTGTCCCACCAGTGACCATTTTGGCCCGATTGAAACAGATTTGAATTTGATCCCTGTGAATTTGGAGTATTATTAAAATTCTGAGGAGATAGTCCTTGATTATGAGAAAATTAAAATTTATTACACCCCCTCTTCCTCCTCTATTTTTCCCTCTATTTCTGGTAAACTGCTGGAGCTGTAAGTTTAATAATTTTTCTTGTCGCTCCACTTGTCGCTCTTGTTTTTCATGAATAACGTTGTCTGCTAAATATTGAATCTGATTACCAAGTTCATGAAGCTCCAAACTTGGCCAGGTTAAGCAAAGCTTTTTAGCTGATCTCGAATGGAGGGCAATAAATCATTGTCAAAGCAGCTGAGAGACCACTTGCTGATGGACCTTCAGTAGATTCTGTATAGCCTAAGAAGGCTTTAAAGGTGTCTGTCATGCACTGTAAATAAGATTCAACTGACTCATCCTCTCTCTGTGTGACTGTGTTTATCCAGGACCAGTTAGGTACAGGTGGGCATACTGCAGTAATAGCCTGTAATAAGTGAGTCCTAGTTGCCTGAAAGTCTCTACATCTGTATGCTGGGGAATAGGGTCTGGTATATTAGCATGATCCCAAATACATTTAAATAGATCAGGTGGAATGGATGTGTCCGTCACTGCTCTGAGATCCTCTAAAGTAGGATTTTGCAACTGAACATGACCTTCTAAGAATCTTGCATATTTTGCTGGATTCATTCTGATTGGTGTGAAAGAGTCCAAAGTAGTTTGTAAATCAACTGCAGACCAAGGACAGACTACATTTATAGTGGAAGGTGCTGCCATGTGCTCAGTTTGGGACTTCTCACAGAGGATGCAGGTGGGTGATTGGAGTAACTACATTATCTCCCTCTTCCTCCAAGGAGGAATCAGAGTAATCTTTATCTGTTTTAAATTTATCAGGACCAAAATAACCATCCTCATCTATAATTATTGGGAACTGAGTAACAAATTTACATGAACATAGCTTTTAAACTAATCAAAATCAATGAGGTGGTGTACCCAATAAGGCTCATGATAAAAAAACACAAGTCTATAGCATGCAATGAAGCACTTTAATAAAATAATAAAAAATGGTCAAGTGCTTTCATCATTAGACTTCATCAGAAGCATTCAAAAAGTAACATCACATCCTTTATATAAAAAATAAATAAAACTATCATGTGATCTCAAACAATTAAAACATTTCCATCTTAAAGAAAAAGAGCTTAAAAATACACTTCATAAATACATAGTTTTTTCTTAAATATTGGTGCAATGGAGGTGTGTTCATTAATACCTAGCACCATTGTGGCATTTCACCTTAACTGCCATCTTAGTTCACACTCTTCCACTCTATTTTCCCAATACCCTCCCTTTACTCCTTCATAGCTTTTGTCGTCTAGCAAGAGAAGGCAATACCCCCTTTGTACATCATGTCAGAAAGCTCATGAACATCAGAGACATTTAAACCAGGTACAGTCTAAAACAGAAGAAGAGAAAGATGTTTCAAGTTATCTAGAGGAAGGAGACGACTGAGGAGGTTGAGTTATTTGGCTAGTGGAGGTGGATGATTCAGAAGATTCTTTGAGAAGGTGGTGGAGTAATAATCGCTGAGGTGAAAGAAGAGATAGCAAAATCCTGCTGGGTGGTGCATTATAAGGTGGTGGTGGTGGTGTGGTGGGCAAAACTAAGCAGTCATCATCAGATGACTTGATGTGGCTAAGTTGTAATTTCTGTAGTTCCGTAAGGGGATAGAGCCCATAATCATCCTGTCCCTGACAATAGAAATGTTGAGGACTATTAAACATCATATTAGCCACTTGTAACTGTGTTTTAAGTTTAGCTGCATTATGTTTCAAACTACAAACTACAGAAATCTTTGTCTCTATCTTTAGATTCTACCTGCCATGCCTAAAAGGCTGACCAGCAGCCAGCAGGGACTTTATTGCCTTTTTCTCTAAGTCTTTTTTGTAAGTTTAACAAAATACTTTATCAAAAGTAACTGCAGGTGGAAAAGTCAATTTACCATAATTTTTAGTGAGCTTAAGCCATTTATATAAGTAGAGACAGCTATCTTTGCTACAATTCAGAAACATATGTCTTTCAGGAATAACATACTCCAGTTCTTTTAAAGTATGCACATCTGCTCCATTGTAAAAAAAACTTAAAATGCTAATACAAAAAAAAAAGATATCCCATTCACATACTAACCCACATGCATACAAAAGCTACATGTACCTTACAAGACACCTGCAACAGCTGGAAAGACCACAGTAGTACCTCACCAAGAGGATCAATGGCCTCAAACAGATGCCCTATGCAGCTCGACTGAAGAAACTCCAGTTGTACTCAGTTGCATACCACCTACTCAGAGGTGATCTCTGCCTGACATACAAGGCCATGTCCAACCCAGAATTGATGGACATGCTCCACCTAAGGAAAACCTTATCCCTTCGAGCCACACTCTCTAGGGATCTAAACCTCACCGCAACAATAAATAGGACATGCTGGAGGGATAGATTCCTGTCCCAGAGACTTCCTATGCTTTGGAACAAGATCCCAATCTACATTAGGCATAGCTCCTCGCTAACACTCTTCAAAAGAAACCTTGACGAGTGGATGGGAAACAGAAAGTTTACCTCGGGATCACTTCAGTGGCTCTGCTGGACAGAGGCACATGGAACTAATCTAAGGGGATGGCGAAAGCTAACACATTCTGGCTAGGCTTATAAATGCCTTCGGGCAGATAGCCTAGTACCCACCTATGAACCTATGAAACCTGAAAGTCTGCCAAGACTGAAAATTCCAAAGAGAGGTGCAATTGTGAACTGACGATACAGAAAACAAACTAGCCAGAAAACTGTCAAAGGGCCCAGTAAAGTGATTTTTCTGTAGAAGCAGCTCCAGGAAGTTTGAAAAAAAAATCTGAGTATATAAGGCACCATCTGTTAATGTTCAACCATAATAAAATAAACTTCAGTCAATGACAGATTAAAATACAATTTATTAAAAGAAATAATACACATGTCTGTGGAAGACAGTACTCAGGAAGTCATATCTCCCCGAACAAAAGAATTCATGATCTTTTCATAGAAAAACTTTAACAAAGTAATAAACTTTATCAGTCATACCACTGCTAGCATCCAACAAAAATATTTTAAATAATACAGTTCACAATACAGTTTATTCTTGAGACCATTACTAAATATGTAATAGAAATATGTCAGGTTTAGTAAAAATAGAGCTGCAATTTTTTATCTACATTTTTCGCTTAGTATGGAATAAGTTTCATTTACCATGTGATTTAGAAAGAACGCTGCCTCAGGCTCAGGAAATGAAACTTAACATTCTGCACTTTTCCATGTTTCCACTTGTACAGTTGCAAACACATACACTAACCTTCTAGGACACATACAATTTCATTTTAGCCCTTTACAACCTCCTTTATTGATACCATCTCACCCACAGTCCCTCCCTGCCCTTTATATAGACCATACCATACCAACTTATGAAGTATTTATAACAAACTCCCTGAAGTGTATGCACAGATAACACTACACATTCTCAACATAGCCATCCTTAGCAACTAAATAACTCATAAAACAAAGAGGCAAAGCATGGAAGGATTCAATCAAAAAATAAAACAGTTTCTGATTTACTAGCATATACACAACTAAGAAACCTGACAAAACATCTTGTCACCAATGATAAGAAAACCTACCACTCAAAAAATCAAAGCATTCATACTAATAATCCAAAACTGTTCTGGGCCTCAACCAATAAACTGTTAAATCCAGGCTAAGTTGCATAGCCAATATCAAGCACACAGAAACAAAATACCATAGCCTGCTAATTCACTACCCACATTATGGAGGCAGTACAGTCATTAATCAACCAGGTAACCAATCAAACTCTTGAGGTCCCTATTCAATCAAATAATCTCTTTCAACATTTCTTCTTTCAGTCAGTTCCACAGATACCATCAAGAATACCTCAAAAAATTAAAGCGTACTACAATTGCCCCAATAATCCATCCGGTGAATAGTTTAAAATAGCAGTTAAGACTATTGCATATTCACTTTCAAGTCTGATAAATCAATCCATATCTGAAAATAAAGTCCATTCAATATGAAAAAAAGTTCATTATTTCACTGCACAAGGGTGGAATCAATACATATCTTTCAAATTATACGAAAATGCATTCATACTCAACTTCTCAACTATCTAATAGATATGCAGCTTCTGTCTTCAACCCAGCATGGCTTCTGTTCTCAGCATGACACAATTACTGCTTTGCTGAATTTTAATATTGTCAACATTCATAGAAATACCAGATGGCTAGTCTCCACCATGTTCCTAGAATCAGGAAAAGCTTTAGATATTGTCTCCCACCAGAAACTCTTACTCTCATACACAGCACAAGCAGTTACATGAAAAAACAATTTTCCACCTTTGTACCAGTTACTGTTTGTGTCCAACAAGGATCTACACTAGGCCCCATACTTTTTAACATGTTCATCGATGACCTCTACACTGTTACTGCTACCCTAGTTTAATATGCTGCTAATTCACCCCTAATCTGCTCTGCAAAATCTCTCTCTAAACTCCAAGGCCTTACACAACAATTCTTCTTATCAACTAAAACATGGCTAAATCATTTACAAATGCATAACCTAAAAAAACAAAATTACTGCTCTTCACCCAAAAACATACATCTACCAAAACAATAGTATTCATGATCATATCTGCCAACAACAACATGATAGAATAAGTAAACTACCCAGTATTACTGGATGTCATCATGGATGACCAGATGAAATTTGGCCACCATGTATTACAAATGGTTAAAATGTATCAAAAGCTAGATACATTATACAAAGTAAAAACCTACCTTCCTAACACAGCCAGAAAATGTATAGCCTCTACTTTCTTACTTACCATCTCAACTCAATGCTGCCCCAATTTTCACAGAACATCAAGTCTCACAACTGTCAAAACTTGAGTGATGTTATAATAAAATAGCCAACTTTGCGGTAAACTATAATAATAGAACTCACCATTGCCTAGTCCTCAGAGAATTAAACTGGTTAGAACCATTGCATCACCTAGTTCTTTTTCAGCTAGCTACAATACACAGACTCCTCTATAAAACAGAAAATTACACAGTCATTAACAACTTAATATATCACTATATCCCTAAAGGAATTTTATGCCCTAGAGAAAAATCACTAATTATTATAACCACATTATCAAATGCTGTTGGTAGCTCTCTATATGTAAATAGTGTAGCTAAACTATGGAACCACATCCCACTATCACTAAAATCCATTCAGAATGCAAACTCATTTAAAACAGAACTAAAACTTCATCTGTCAAATCAACAGATCTGCTCCTGTTAATCTTCAGAAAAAAGTTCACTGTTATCTTCAGCTGGTCATATTTTCAAACCATTTCTCTTCACTCAGAATCCTATACCCCACAACCAGTTTTCACCAAATACCTGAAAGGTTTTACTAGGATCTTCCAGCTATATACATAGTGACACTGCTCACATCTTTACTTCTAATACAAACCTTATGTTATATAATTGTCTCTTAACCTTCTTTATATCTGACCTCTTAACTACAATATTAATATTTTCTGCCCTACCTTGTTACTTCCTCCACCTCCCTTTCTTTGAATTTCTAACTACTAATCACATAATGCGTTATCTATTTGACAGGCACATTAATACACCTCTACAAATGTTCAATGTTCCATACCTTCTTATGCATATGTATTTTTATACTGTAATGGTTGTTTTTATTTTCATATGAATGTAATCTAATTAGCAAATGTATGTGTAATTGTCAAATTATATTAATTAATATATGTTAATGTATATCACTGGATGTCTGTTTTAAAATGATTGCATTATTTTGGAGCTCTTCACACTGGAATCCTGATGACAAGTTTTTTTTTACTAAATCCCTGCATACAAACCCAATAAGCAAAAGCAAACTTAAAATTAAATAAAATAAAATTCCCTTCTTTAAATAACAACAATAATTATGTAACAGAGATGCCCAGAAATTATTTTGAAAAGCAACGCTATATAATTTACTTCAGACCAAACGTGAAGAGCAAGGAAACACCCCAGATGTTGCTGGACATTTCATACCTGTAGACGTAAGCATCTATATGGTAAGAAAATGTCTTACCAAATGAAAAGTCAAGCTCATGTATTTCACAGAAATTTGTAAAAACACTGCCCATCTCATATATATATATATATATATATATATATATAGAGAGAGAGAGAGAGAGTCTAATTGTAATTATCGAAAACCCACTTCACTGAAGTTTACGACGAGATGACATTGCTGAAAACTCCCAGTATGTGATGTGGTGATCCCACTACTGCCACCAATAATGTGAAGAACCACCACTGGACCAGTAATCAAGGAGGATAACAGGTACATACACAGTATTTCCAGATGCAGCTCTCAGCATCAACTGCAATTTCTCTTAAGAGCACACAGAGACCACAGTCAGTCTGGGGCTGGTTTCTCCCTCTTTCTCCAGATCCCCATAAGACTCACTGGCACAGCTATAGAGTTGAGATCTCTGCAGAGTGGCCAAGCCAAGACCACCAGCACCCTCTCTGTCCAACCAGTGCTACGTGTCCCTGCCCAAGTAGCTGACACACACACTCTTTGCGGTTTGATTTACACACACACACACACACACACCTGGAAAAGGCTGGCACAGGTTTACTAGCTATGCCCCCCTTTTCCCAGACTATAAGGTAGTTATCATTGCCACCAGTCATCTTTTTATCAGCTACTGTAAGGCCCTTAACAAAGGATATCCAGTCTTACTGTGTAATATTAATATTAATACAAATGGTACTTTGACCAAGAGCAAGGCTATTAGGAGTAGCCCACACAGTGTCACCAAATAAATATACAAGTACTCTCAAAACTTAAATATGTCTCACAACACAATGAAAGGTTTAAATATATTTAATAATAAATAATAAAAGAACAAGAAAATACTCAGTATTTATTCACAGTGACATTTATTCACAGTGACATTAGAGTACAAAATCACAGGAAATATTTAAAACAACATTGCAGGACAGTCTCAAATAAATAAACATATCTAAATTTAGCTTTGCTACATTCCTGACTGAATCTAAGATAATTACTATACCCTAGTTAACTTACTTAAGAGCAAGGCAGATGTGTGGCAAATGGATTTTTGTTGATGCCAGGTCCAAGACAGAATACAGAATGCACTGTCTCTCTAAGAGAGTTCTCAAACTGATATCTCAAATATTACTGCTGGGATAGCTGGCAGAATGACATAATTTCTTGTCATCTGACTCTATCCCAGGTGAAACCCACACTGCTGGAATCTGGCAGTATTTAGCATCTACCTGTGAAAATACATATATCTCAGATCTTTGGCAGATGCTGGAAGTCATAAAACAATTGCATTACTTCACATTTCCAAACTAGTAATTAGTTCACTCCAAAGACAATATAGGAAGCTTCTCAGCACATACTCTGTGTCTGGCTGCATTGAAAACTGAAATATATATTTTATTGTTTAGCCATAAAGTAATTTAATTTTAACTATTTTTCTGAAATTAACCTCCTGTATTCCAGTTTCCAATGTTAAAATGCATACATTTAAACAGTTATAATTGTGCATGTACATTTCTGTTCTATTCCAGTAGGACTCACTGTGGTTACAGTTCAAACAACACTTTGCAAAAACCTTTTTAACACACACTTTTTTACCAGCAGTTTGATATACACATGACATACAGTTCTGATACATTTGTAACACAGGCATCTTATATAGATCATGTTGATATTCACAAATGACATATAATTATTTATAAAATTCCAGATAGCTGTGCTGGTAGTATCTCCCTTTGTCACACACACCACTGGAGTGTTACTCCAGGAAAGGAGAGACTTGGCCACCATGGGGAAATTTGCCCTTTTCTCCACTATGGTGCAATCTTGGAGGTGGTATATTTAGTTGGGGGGTTTGGGGGTGCAACCCTCCAGATGTGGATTGTGACCCCCCTCCCTTGGGTGGGTTTAGTATAATATGCTGTAGTGTGTTCGTTATTATCTGGTGGTCAAGCATATCCTTTCCCAGAGTAAAACTCTGGTGATGTGCACCTTCAGACAATTATGTTTTCGGCAATGTCGTTTCATCATTGTGAACTTCAGTGAAGTGGCTTTTCAATAATTACAGGTAGACCCAGATAGATAGATAGATAGATAGATAGATAGATAGATAGATAGATAGATAGATAGATAGATAGATAGATAGATAGATAGATAGATAGATAGATAGATAGATAGATTTTTGAAAAAAACATTAACGTAACAATGTGCAAACTGCCAGAATACCGATAGTGGTGTAGAAAGTTGTGGTGTAGTGTTTCTAAACGTGGATATCTCTCTTTACATTTTTATGGGAAGTATCTAAGGTAATATGGAAGATGTTTCATGCATTCCTAGCAGTAGTGTCAGTGTGCACAGTACTGTAAGGTAAGTAAAAGATATATGCCCTTTTCCCCACTGTAGTGCAAGCCTGGAGTTATTATATATAGTTGGGGGGGTGGGGACACAGTCCCCCACCTATTTTTTTATCATCCATTTTCTGTTAAAAGGATAAGTAAGTAGTTTTTAAGTTTAGGAAAGAGTTAATCATTGATGTTGTAAGTGTGCATGTCTATGGCTTAAAACTCAGTAGTTTGAAATTCATCATTGTAAGCTTTCAGTATAATGAGACAGTCAAATGAGTTTTCAGTATTTTGAAAATTAGATATTGTGGTCTCAGTCAAATGAAATGCAGTATTTTGAGTTTTCAGTAATGTGAAGTAGATCTATATATATATATATATATATATATATATATATATATATATATATGTATATATGTATATATATATATATATATATATATATATATATATATATATATATATATATAGTGTGCATGTCAGCATGTGTATGCATGTCAGTGTGTGTGTGTAAGCACTTGAGTATATGCACAAGTGTTATACATTGCTTCCATAAGATTCTTCAACTCAGAGTATAAAAAACAACAAATGGCAAAAAGCAAACCAGTTTGTGAAGTAATAAAACATCAAAATGATGTGCTGCTGATAAAAGCTTATCAACATCATTATGAAGGATTTCATGAAGAAAGAGTAATGTGGAGGATAAAGGAAAAGAAAAGAAATTGAAAACAATAATCAGGGTTTTCCTCCTCACTAACAATCCCTGTATTATATTTTATATTCTGAAGTTTAACACTGTATGTTTATTACCTGTGATCATTTTCATATGCCGTTCATTGGGTCTCCATGATTATACAGTGCAAAGCAAAATGTTTCAGTTTAATGTGTATAAAACTAGTCTCCTACTTCCCACTTGATTTAATGATACCAAGCACACTCAATGCATATGCAGTCAGCATTAACTCTATCACATGCAATATAGCTTAGCAGATTGAGGCTGTATTAATTCAACTGCATATACAACATATTATTTCAGACTCATTTACTTATTCTGTGGAAAGCAACATACATGGACTTAATAACATGACAATCAATACCATGTTGTAGAATGTATCTTACCCATTAAACAGCACTTAAAATGATATTTGAAAATGTGTAAAATATGCTTTACAACAATCATTTTAAAATTATACATGTTGCTTCCCCTTTTTCTTTAAGTTCAAAGCAAAATGTTTGACTTCCCATGTCCTTGTTAATTCTACCATGCACAGAACAATAACTTGAGGCTGCATGAAATCTATAATGCATAACAGAGCTTAGCATCTAAAGGCTGCAATAATTAATCAAGCACACAACACTTTACTTGAGACTATATTACTTCAAGTGATCATGTTATAAAGCACAACTCTTTTCCTTTGTGTTACATCCCCATTACACAGTACATGTGAAATAAGGTGAAACATTTCTCTTGCTTATATTTGTCTATTTTTACTAGCAGGTATTGCCCAACAGCATTTACCAAATTGTCAGAAACATGTTGCTGTATGTTGCCGCCCAAAGATTGTCTTTTTATAAGCCTATTAATGTAGTATATTTTTTTATATAATTTCTAGATGCTGTATTTTATTGGGGTTGAGTAAAATGCAAGACTATGTTGTTGTATACTGTTTCTCCTTGATCACCTTTTTTAAGATACAATAAGGTTGAATAAATATAGCCTTTGCATGGTGTATCATACTCATCCTCACATATATGTAGTTATAATCATGTACATATAGCAAAGTAAAATAATTTTCCTGCTTATACTTGATTACAACTTGCCACTATCAGATATCACACAGCACTACTTGTCAGACAGTCCATTTGGGTTATCTCTTCATTAAACATTGCACCAAATGACATTTTCTCACAAATAAAATTAAGTTAAATATCCCTCTGGCTATAATGTGTATATTACGCCTTGCTACTGGGCATGTGAATAGGGCTTATCAGACGTATGTTGCTTCCCAATTCATCATGAACCAGCTATTATCTACGTGAAGTAAAATATCCAAATGTGAGAAATAAGAACCATATACAGACAATATGCAAAAGCCGCGGTGGTGCAGCAATAGTGTTGTTGCCTCACAGCAAGAGGTTCTCCCATTTGATTCTCGGCTGGAGCGCCTTCTGTGTGGAGTCTGCATGTCCTCCCCACGGACGAGTGGTGTTCGAAAGACATGTGTGAATGGGCGTGCCTTTGTTGAAGGTTGGGTGTCGGGCTGGCACCTAGGCACCATAAAAATCTACTGTCAATCATTAGCGGACCGGAGTTCCGCTGTGGTGACCCCTAACCAGGAAAAGCCGAAAGAAGAACAACATACAGGCAATATGAATATTTCATCTTATTTTCCATACTTTATATCCTCTACAAATGGCATTCTGTTTTAAGCTATTTTGTACCTCCACCACTGTCATCCCATTAGTCTATTGTACCCCAATGCAACACTTCCAGTGCTAAGCAAACCAGCCTTTGGCAGTGACAAATGCTTGTTTGATTCTTTTCAGTTACAGCTGCTTTCTCCTTTGTCATTCCACACTATTATTCACAGCATTGGAAGTTGCATCCACAAGCATGAATCTGTCAAATTTTGCTGGGGAGCAGTTGGACAGTTTCAGATTTGGTTTAGATAATCAAATTAAGTCCCCTTCTTAACTCCTAGGCTAAGTTGAAATTTTCACACCATGACACTTGTAGATTTTCTGACTGAACAGGATTCACTTCACCTAACTTCCTGGGAAAGCAGTTTTGCAACTTTTCAGTAATCAAATGAGCAGTTTGAGAATTGTAAAAGTTCTAAATAAAGTTAAAATATGAAAGTTCTTCAACATGTTTTTCTTCACAATGGAGATAATATGACAGTCAGATGTAATAGTGAATTTTTATTGATCAAGCATTTAAATAATGCATAATTTTATTATTACAATTATACAAACAGCTGTTCATATGTTTGTAACCATAGCAGGTAGACCGCAACTATCAGCATGATGCTTGTTAATGCAAATGTGATCTTCAGTTTGCTGCAAAGCATTTTTATAGATGCCACTCTATTTTTTGAGACAGTTGCATAATTATGTTTTGTATGTGTACATTTATTGGCCAATAAGTCTAAATAGCTGCAAAGCAGTGCTAGTTAGATACCGACTATCAGTGCAAAGTTTTTCCAGCATTGTATATGCTTTCATTAGATACCATGGCATACCATATAAACTCATTTTGGTTCAAATTATTAATATAATTAATAAAATATGGTATACATTTATAATATTTCCAGAAAATATCTCACATTTGCTCTGATACTGATTACCATATTTGCCTGAGGAGCAATTCCTGACTTCTGTAATTACTGAGCATGTGGAATGTTGTTCCACTATGTGTCCAGGTGAACAAAGCCAAAGAATATTTTTAAATACTTGGTATTTATGCATCTATGGATATTGCAGGCTCCTATGTTGTTACTAGGTTTGCAGTCCATAGACAGAGAACTACTGAGGAGCCCAGACCAAATTCCAAGTTGCCTCCATGCACTGACTGGTAGGCAAATGAGAGCTGAATTAATCAAATCCTGTACCACAGGATCTACAGCATACAGCATTTATCCTCTGTAGCTACTGCAAATTTCTAAATAAGAATACATACCTGCAGAGTGGTGGTAGTTTGACAATGACAACATTTCCAGAAATATGTAAGCTTTCATTTGATACCATGAAGTATCATGTAGTTATTACCAGAAATATTAATATAGCACCTAGTCATAATTAGCTAAAACATCACCTTTTCTCACCTCCACCAGTTTGGGTCAGCAGATATTACAGGCCTGTGTACTGTCCTGTGAAAAGCTATTCCCCAGTGCCACTGTGTAGACACTATTACAAATATTTACATAAAATATGAACATATACACAAATATTGCTTTTTGTTTTTGCTAAACAAGTATAAATATCTGCAAAATGTTGGTAGTTAGGCATCACAGAGCAGTGAGACGTTTCCTAGTATTATGTAAGCTTTTATTTGAAATAATGAAATATTACATAAACTCCTTGTGGAATAAACTAATAATGCAGATATTAATATTGCACATGTTCATAATTGTGAAAGAAAACAAATCATAAATTTTTACTTACTGACTCAATTTTATCTTGAGGCATTCCTGAACTTTTGCGTTGACTGGTCCTATGAAATGCTGTTTGATAGTGCTTTAAAGTAGAAAACTGACTTAGACATTTATATAAATATAACAACTATGTATGCTGAAAAGCAAAACAGTATAAATATTTGGAAAACTGTTAATACATTCATAAGTTGTGTACGAGTGTTGCAGCCTTATGGCTATAACAATGCTGACTCCATGATTTCTGGATCAAACACTTTTCCCCAACCCAAAAATCCAGTTGCCTCTTAAAGGATTCTAAGCTCTTACTGTCTCTAATATGAGGTGGCAATTTATTCCATAACATTACCTGTCTCTGTGTTAAGTAAAAGTATCACAATTGTTTTACTATAGTATCTAAATCAAACTTCATAGCCTAATTTTTCTGTATTAAAGCACAGCTGTATATTTTTACATTCAAGATAGCTTGCAAACTATAGTCTGGAAGACTTTGTAGGAAAATATTAATTTACCAAGGATGTAATAATAATAATGAATAATAAATTTAGGTACTTTGCATCAATAGTTGTATCTCTAATATTTGTAAAACAAAATTCTCTTTGTGGATTTTCATTGTACTTTCTCAAGATCATACAACTGACCTGCATTGTATATACAAGAAATGTCACTGTACTCTAAGACTGAACTAATATATTTTTATATAGTAACATAACGTACATTTCATTTCTTGAGCTAAGATTTTTAAACATGTATACTTTTTGACACATTACTCATCAACTAAGCATATGTAACACTGAAAAATACTGGTCCAACTGCCTGAAGCACAATTCACTGACAAAATTCACAGATAACAGTAAATACTTGAGAGAAATACAAAAAACTTTAGTGTGCTACTCTTTATTTCAACACTTTTGCCTCTTGGACTTCTTCAGAACAATTAAATCAACCATAGTTAAAAGACACACTTTTCATATAACCATAGCAATAAAACCATTAACCAATTAAACAATTATATAATTAAAATATTACTTCATTTATTCAAACACAACCTTCTGTCCTTTAAAAAACATTTGATGTTGATGCTCTCATTTAACCCTGTTTTTTTTGTCAGCTTTTAATTTAATTTGCCAATGTGTCTCCCTCTGTTCAACCATGTTTTTAAAATCTCTACCTTTTAAATCAAGGTAAACTTGCTCTAAGATAGAAAATAAAAATGTCTTATAATTCCCACACTCAATAGAGTGCTTGTACAGAGCATTGTTCGTGTCTACTTTTTTAATAGCATATTGATGCTCTCTGATTCTATCATATAATGCTCAAGTTGTCATCCCTATATAAAAAGCTGAGCAACCACTGCAAAGACTAATATAAACAACTCCTTCAGTTTTACATGTAAAATGTCCTGGGACTTCTAAATTTCTTGAATGACCACTAACCAAGACGAATGGCCCTTCTAAAATAAACCGGCACCATCTACATGTGCCACATTTAAATATTCCATTAGTTTTATTAGTGAGCAAATTAATGGGAGGGTACTTTGTGTTGTCATGTTGCAATAAGGATTTAAGATTGTATCGATTTTTAAACACAAAATGAGGAGTACTACCTGTAGTTTTAAATAATTCTCCATTCCCTTCTAAAATTTTCCAGTTTTTCTGAATTATATATCAGAATGTACTTAAAAGATGACAGCTTATTAATTTAAGCTGCTCATTTAGGTATATAGAGCTCATGAATGCCTTATTTGAGCTGACAGAAATTGACTTGAGAGCTGAAGTTGAATCTTTATATACTAAGTTGATTTCTGCCATAGAGCAGAATGTCTATACTTATCTTTGGTTTGAAACCTGTCAGCACATTTCAGCTTTTGAAAAGAGGCTTATAGAAACAAAGAAAAGGACACTAAGGAGGGATATAAATGATTTTAAAAGTGGTAATGTGTTTGTTTTGAAGAGTGAAGGAAATAGTCCATTTTTAAAGCATTTTGAGCTAGCTACCAATACACAACCTCGGCAACCTGCTGAACAACTGATGACAACTAATTTGATAGACCCACCAGTGATCTTACGATGATTGGTGAATAAGGACATGAAGTCACTTCCGGTTCCTCCTTCACTATCTATATGGAATAACAGTGCAACTTGTAATGAACCTGAACAGCAAACTTTAATAGACATTAATGCTGTTAGAGCACTTGACCCCATAGAATTTCTTTTTTTTAGAGAAACCTTTACCACTACCAGAATCTCAACCACTGAAAGAGAAATGACCTAACCAACAATGTCATAAAAATACTTTGCAAAATTTGAGAATGAGAAATCAGGTGAGAATCTACAACTGGTATTTAATTTATCCTTTGAGTGCAAATGAACTATCTGTTTTACGGAAAAGTTTAACTTTCATTCCTGCATGCACTGTTGATATTTCAAAAACATTGTCTGAATTTAAAAATTTTGTATTAACACTTAACCTGAAGACACTCTTTGGTTCTACAGATAAGCACATTTATACTGACAGTATTCCTAAATACTCCAGCACTTTTGTACCAGCTAGCAACAGTATAATTCAGGTTTTTGAATGTGCTGTTGAGGGTGAAATGTATGAGACTTGTTACAAACAGAAGCAGAATGTTTTTTACAACCTTTCATCTGAGGAATACAATGCTATTAAAACTCTCCTGAATAATGCAGACAGTACTATTAAGGGTGCTGACAAAGGTGGGGGAATTGTGGTACTTGATACAGTGTATCACATTGAGAATATGAGCAAAATATTATCTAGACAGGATTATGAATTTATTTCTAAATGTGAATATACTAAACTGATTAGTATAAAGTGCATGAGTTTTTACTTACTTTTTTGAATGAAGAGAAGATCAATAGGGAACTGTTTGACTATGTTTTTATTGAATTTCCTATGACTTCATTCATATATGGTATACCCAAGATACACAAATCCCTGACTAACCCTTCATTTAGACCTATAAGTCTCAGCTAATGGTTGGGTCACTAAACCAATCTCAAAGTTTTTAGAGACTCAGCTTAGAGTGGGGTTTGAGAAAATAGGCACTATCATTAGAGACACGACTCATTTTTTATAGCAGTTACAACACTGTTCACAATATCATAGTGCTAATGCTTGCTACTTTGCAACCCTAGATGATGAGTCCCTTTTTATCACGATACCAAATGAAATTGGGGTTCAATCAGTGAAAGAATTTTTGTTAGATTTCACAGAATACAAGCAGGCTTACTTAAATATACGGTGCCAACTGCTAATGTTTGTCCTCACAAGTAATGTGTTTCACTTTCAGAAAAAAAATATACAAACAGATGAAAGGTGTCGCGATGGGCACACCTGTCACTAACATGTTTGCATACATTGTTCATTGTTATGTATATTTGGGAGAGGAGGTTCATCTTAGCAACTAAAAATCCATTTAATAGTAAGGTTTTATTTTACTGACAGCTTGTGAATGATCTGTTTCTATTATAGAGTGGCAATATAGAACAGTTTGATGTTATTTTTTTCATTTTATTTCAAACACATCCAGCTTTTTAAAGTTTAGAATAAATGTAGCCTTCATTCACATTGATTTCCTTGACATCACTATATATAAGAATACCGACAGTATGCTTGCTACTGCACTCTACAAGGAACCTGTGAAACGGAACTCCTATTTACAAAGAAGTAGCATGCGCACTCAGCTTATATTTGATAATGTAGTCAGGAATCATATGATGTGAGTAACTTGATTAAACACATCTGACTACCTGATGAATAATCAGCTAAGGAAAATAACTACGAAAGGATATAACACCCAAGTAGTAAATAGCATTACTAATAAAATCAGGCAGCCAGATCCACTTTCTCTTTTGAGGCAGTTACTGATAGAAGTATTCCCTTGGTTTCTAAACCAAAGAGGACAGTGAGATGCATGCCAATTTATAATAAAAAAAAACAACACTGTTAGACAAATTATAAATAAATACTGGCATATTTTGCAGGATGTACCCAAGTTAAGAACAGTGATCTCAGATAGACTACAGTTTGGGTATAAGAGAAATGGTAATCTGAAACAATTACTTTGTTATAAAGAGCAACTATGCATTCCTACCCTAGTCACAACCACTAAAAAGGGTACCTTTAAGTGTGCAAACTGTGTCTGTTGTAAGTATATCTATACTGATAGAGTGTTTATTCATCCAATGACTGGTCAAGAATTTGAGTTAAGAGCAACAGGGAATTGTAATACTAGGAATTTCTTATATCTGGCTTTGTGTATACACTGTGATGTTTACTATGTAGGTAAGACTAATCAAAAATTGAAACAATGTATATCTCTGAGATTGAGATAGATATTAACTAATGTACTGTATAAACACAAAGCTGATAGAGGGCCAGAGCATGATTTTAAATTTTGTATTTTGCATGTTGTTTATGAATCTTTGTGTGGTGATAACATTTCTCATTACACTGAACTAAATAAATTGTATTGGATTTTATGCTTGAAAATGCACGTCTCCAAGTCTGAATAGGCACATATCTTTGAAACCACTTCTTAATGACTTACATTTGAAAGTATGAAATGATTATGTAAATATACATTCAACCTTTTGGATTTTAGTATGTTTTATTTGCATATTTAAATATTAAATGTTGAATTTTATGGAATTTTATTTCATTTTAAATGTGCCACATGACTACCATTTATACATCACATGACCATCTCACATTGTTCTTAAATGTGTTACATGACTAGTATATATATCATGTGACAATTCTAGTTTGTATTTAAATAGTGGCTGCACTTGTTGCATTTAGATTTGCCTGAAGAAGCCACTCTGTGTGGTGAAAATTTTTAACTTGCGATCTTAGAATAAACAATATATATATATATATATATATAGATAGATATATATATATATAGATATAGATATATATATATACACACACACACATACATACATAAATAAATAAAATATAGCATGGGCATGATCATTTTGTCAAATGGGTCTGCACGAAGACAATAATTAAGCCCACATGCAGGCCCAAACTACAGACATTGTACTTACAAGACTATTCCTTTGACCACTGCACCAACAAGGAACTGGCATCCTTTTGCTGCTTTGATGTACTTTTGCATATTATTGCAGTCATTGTACAGTACTGCCTTGTATGCTGTCTACCAGGTGTGTCTTGATGTTCTGTTTGCCAATAGTCTTATGAGCCAATGAGTAGGTTGTTTGGTGGCTTCTGTATCACAAGGTGGCATTCATTCTATGCTGATTTGATCACAGTGTAGGTAACTGGCCCTCCATGTTGACTGAGGTAAACTAAGAAAAAACTTCTGTATTCTGATGTGGGAAGTGTTTATTGTTACCACTGCCCCTCTATCTGTGTTCCCACCAGAAAATATAATTGCACAGATACCTTCAAAAGAAAGCAGTGCCTGAAGATCTGCACATCTGCACAACTGAAGTATTAAGCACCGGGATCTCCACCATGACCCCCACCCATATTGATCATGGTGAAACTAATAAAAAAAACACTGCATTCTGCTGTGGGCAATGATTTTTCTCACCATTGCCTACAGGTCTTTCTGGTTTCCTGCCTAAAATAATATTAAGCATATATACATGCAAAAGAAAACTATCCCTGTAGATCCCTGTATCAGTACAGCTAAAGCACATGGCACCATGCAATTTAACTGTGATGACAAATTCTTGCACAGCCATCTCGCAATCTGATTGGTCACTGCTATGCTTAATTTTTTTGTCTCTTAATCTCAGAAAGCAATGGCTGGAAACAACCTCCACAAAGCAGCAGTCTGCAAAAAAGAAGAAAATAAATCAAAATTCCATTTTTCCTGTATCACCATATCATCATCAGTTATTGAAAACAGTGGCAGTGCTCCATGTGATCTGCTTCTTGCATTATGTGGTCTGAACTGCACAGGGAATCAACCAGAGAGTTTAATGAAAAAGTAAGGACATTTTTAATGGCAGCTGCTACTTTATATTGCAGTTGATGCACAATCATAGGACTTACCAGTTACAATTGTGCATTGTTAGCTGCTCACTTAAAGGAAATGTTTCTATTTACAGTTAGCAGTACACACAGGAGTTGCAGGCATAATAGGAACAATTTAATTTGACTGCTCATGCTGTAGGCATGGGTAAGAAGATTGCATAAATGGAGCTATAGGTGTGAACGATTTAGGAGGCTTTATCACTTTTTGCAGACTGCTCAAGTTCTAAGTTTCTGGAAATGACATGTGTAGTGTACGATGACATTATAAAAGTTGCTAGTCTTGTAAGTTGAGAATGTCTCTTACTGGACATGCTTTGCACACATTCTTAACTTTTTAGTGAAAGGCTTATTCAGCAAGAATATGAATGCATAGAACTTGATTTCTGCTTCACAAGCACTCTGCCATCACATTTGACAGCTTTTGAAAGTCAAACTATTACTGCAGCAGATTCAGCAAGGAAATAATTTCTGGATTAAATGAGTTATCCAAGTTTCTACCAGGTGGAACAAAGACTGATATATAACATAATGGATATAGAAACAGTTGAATAAATAATCATTAAGCAATGCAAAAAGACATTTGGAAAGACTATGTAAGTGGCCTCAATTATTAATGTCTCTTAGGGAGTCTGATTTGTATCATGAAGACCTAGGAGGTTGCTGTATGGATGACGAATTCTGAGTGTGCAAAGCTGTGCCACATATATTTACCATATTTATGATCTAAATCCATCATCAGTATCGCCAGTCTTTATTTTCATATCAATGTTATATATATAAAATACACCTAAATAGCAGGCAGCTCAAGATTTTCAGAGTGATGCGAAAATAGTGTACATCCCTCATGGAAAACATTACATTTAACCAATCCAATTTGTCTGCATTTGGTAAACTTGAAAGTAAAACTTTTCAAACCACATGATTTTGAAGAAGAAAACAGTAGCACACAGAGCACAGAAATGTGTGCTTTTCTGTAACGGAAAATCAAACACTACTGATTTTAAGTAGCCTTATAGGTACCTTTGTATGTTACCCTGATGTTTTTGCTATTCTTGTTTCCAAAACTGGCACTACTGATTCATGTATTTTTCTCCCAGACTCAAGCCAGAACTGCAGACACAGTGACAAATCAATGTGTCACATACTGTCAAATGTCTAGCTATTCAACGTTTCTGGAAAACCTCTGATTTTGTTTTTATTTTATTTATTTTTATTATTTATTTATTTATTGTAGGAATAAGAATAAGAAAAACATGGAAGAGATGGTATATATTCATGCAGGTGTTGAACCTTTACAGTACTGACAATAAAAAATAATTTTGGACTTCCTTAAGTTTGACTACTATTGAAAATTGTAGATGACAACTTGAAACTCTGTAGAATTACAAAATGTCTACACCTTTATACATTGTGGGTTAACAGCAACAGGATCTATTTTTCAGGGTCGCAAACAGAAGTGTAATCAAAAGATGGTTAGATGGTTCCTGGATGGGTAGTCAAAGCGCATTCTTGTCAAATACATTATATTTGATGTCATGTAGCCAAATAAAATTCCTTTTGAACAAAATGAATGCAAATGTGGTATTTGTGTGAAATCAAAGAATGCCAACAAAAGCAATCTTTACGTTTTCCCGGGTATTATGAGATCTCAGAGTTGGCACATTTAAGTTATCAGGAGTGTGGGTAATGCATTTCCCATGTGGAGGGTGCAGGGGGCCTTGTCCCTGTGCAAAAAACATGTATTAAATAAATACATTTGTAATATTTGTAATAGACATCTGTAATAGCCATAATTGACTCTCCGGCTGACACGGACATCCTCCAAAAAGGCCTTACTGAGACAGACACCTGGTGTCAAAGTCGTGGCCTCAAGCTAAATGCCAAAAAATGCATAGTCATCCCATTTGGGAAAAACAAAACACCCACGAATTACCACATAGGCGGCAGCCCCCTTAATACAGAAGAGGTAATAAGAGATCTGGGGACCCAGGTAGATAGTAATCTCTCCTTTGACAATCATATTGCCAAAGTAGTTAGGAAATCCTTCTGTGTGGCCCATCTAATTACTAAGGGGTTTACATCTCGAAATAAAGAGGTTATAGTGCCCCTCTACTCATCACTCATCAGACCCATCATAGAGTGCAATGCCCCATTTGGGATGTACCTCACAAGACACTTCCAACAGCTTGAAAGACCACAAAAGCACCTCACCAAGAGGATTACTGGCCTCAAACATATGTCCTATGCAGCCCGACTGAAAAAAACTCTGGCTGTACTCAGTGGCATATCGTTTACTCAGAGGTGATCTCTGCCTGACTTACAAGGCCATGTCCAACTCAGAATTGATGGACATGCTCCACCTAAAGAAATCCAAGTCACTGCGAGCCACGCGCTCTAGTGAGCTAAACCTCGCCACAACAATAAATAGAACATGCTGGAGGGATAGATTCCTGTCACAGAGACTCCCCATGCTTTGGAACAAAATTCCTAACTACATTAGGCAGAACCCCTCACTAACACACTTCAAGAGAAGCCTTGACGAGTGGATGGGTAACAGAAAGTACACCCCTGGGATCACTTCATTGGCTCTGCTTGACAGAGGCTCAGTTAATTAATCAATGGGGGGGCGAAAGCCGACACACTCTGGCTAGGTTTATAAATGCCCTCGGGCAGATAGCCTAGTACCTACCTATAAACCTATGAACCTATGCCTTATTTTGATAGTCCTGTTGTTTGATAACTTTGTCATGTAACAAAAGAAGTTGACCTAAGTGTACTTTGACTATTTACATAAACCCGTGTGTATATCTACATGTACATATAAACATGCATGTATGTGTGTGTGTGTGTGTGTGTGTGTGTGTGTGTATCTCTCTCTCTCTCTCTATATATATATATATATATATATATATATATATATATATATATATATATATAGTTTCACTTTATAATCTTGAAATATAGAAATATCGAATTTCAGTATCTCGAGACTATAAAGCCGAATTTGCAAAATACTGAAACTGCAAAAGCACGAAAGTCAAAATCACGAACGTAAACACACCAGACAATACATACACCATCCTTCCCACACAACAACAAACAAAACACACACAAACACAAAACCAGAATTAAACAAACCTACCCTACAAATAAGCAGGGGGGCAAGTGCCCCTGCGTCCCCACACCTCCGCTACATATATATACTAACTCCGAGGTCGCACCAAACAGAAAAATACAGTAAACTCACCACTACACACTCTGCAGTCCCCTCACACACAAACACCACCACTTTCAACACGTAAACACTCATATTTTCACCTACCTACCCTAACCCAGACCTAAAACTTCTGAACACACTCACATACAATCAAATACCTACCCAAAACCCTTAAATAATATTCACTTACCTTAATCTCCAGCCAAATCCACACACCAAACCGTACATCAGGCCCACATTATGTACTGGAACACCATAACCGCGACTTTGACATTTCCGTATTTGCAGTTATGAAGATTCACTATTTTAAAAATTCGACTTTATGGTCTCAAAATACTGAAATTTGACATTTCAGTATTTCAGGATTATAAAGTGAAACCATATATGTATATATATATATATATATATATATATAGATATATATATATATATATATATATATATATATATATATATATATATATATATTTATATATTTACACACACACACACATCTATAGCTATCCATGTATCTCTCTCTCTCACTACACACACACACACACACACACACACACACACACACACACACACACATATATATATATATATATATACAGACAGATATATAGACAGATATACATAGATAGACAGATAGATAGATAGACAGACAGACGGATAGATAATAGATAGATAGAGAGATAGATAGACAGATAGATAGATAGATAGATAGATAGATAGATAGATAGATAGATATTATCTGATAAGACTCAAGGCCTGCAAAAACTACAAGCACTGTTGGTGACTCCCTGCTGGGTAAGGAAAGTAAATCTATTTTTGTCTCTGAGTTACTTAAATTGAGAGAGCTACTTTCTGTTTTACCTGCTCCATTTTGTTTTCTGTTTTAAGAAATTTGCTTGGCCTGGTGTTTTTGTTCTATTTGGCAAATAGACACTTAAATTATCTAGGCTGCACATTTCACGTTTTCATTTTTTTCCATTGGTTAATTTGTTTCTTGAGTGATACCTAAATGCACAGGTAATATCTAAGCTTTTGTCTTTTCTGATAAGACTCAAGGCTTGCAAAACCTACAATGACTGTTAGTGACTCCCTGCTGGTTATTTTTTCCACCCATTTTCTCATTATTTGATCTGCTTTTTAAACTTGGTGATTTTAAGCTGCCCATCCTTACTGTAAATGTAGTGTTATAAGCGCCTCCCATTCTACACTGCTGTTTATATCTTGAATTATTTATTTGCCTTTCCTTGTGCTTATTTTGAAAAAAGTGCAACTTGCATCTCATTGTCTGATCTACTGATTTACTTGCTGTGAATTCATTATCTACTTAGCTACTGGATAAAGTACTGCAATTTACATTCCAGAAAGCTCTTTTCAGTGTTTTTACATAAACAGGACACTGGATTTTAAATGCAGTGGCAGTGGGTGATAGCCTGGTCTTCATAGGTTGGGGAAACACACTATAGATTCTTGCATGTAGTTGTTTTATTGGACGGAGGGCTTATTAATCAGCTTACCTTTTTTTTAGTTCCTTTATAAATTCTGCACAATTGAGTGGCTCTTGACTTATTTCTACAAAGCAAAGTAACTTTTATTGAATAATTCACTTTTATAAGCTGCTTAAAATACACTGCTGTTATTTTGAATTACTTATTGTCTTTCCTTAAGTTTAAGTTTGTTTGTGGTAGCATTTCACTCCACACATGCTTTTACTGTGCTTTTACATTAGGAGGACTGGGATTATTCATCTAGTGGCAATAGGTGATATCTGGTCTATCCAACTTGAGAAGCACACAAAAGGGTTCTAAGTGTAGTTGTTTTATTCACCAGAGGGTTCAGTAGTCAGTTTTCTGTATTCTCAGTGCTGGTATAAATTCAGCATATTTGCATGGAGCTACTTGTGCCATTGCCCTTTACAGCTGCAAACATGAGAAACATTGCTTATTTTCATTACACTTTGAAAGTTTACTGCTCTGTTTATTGTTTTATGCATGTCTTTAAAGCTTAACATTGCATTTATAAACTGCAGTAAGGGCTGCTGTTCTGCACTGAAATGCATTGTATCTAGTGTTTCTTAATTAGTATTAGGTATCTGTTTGAGGCACCATACTGGTCATTTTACATTAGGGGGGGGTCAAAGTCTGCACTTTTGTAACAGGAGAGGGCTGATTGCATCTATATGTGCTGAAAATTGCTAGTGGAAAGCTCATTGTTTGTGTACCTGATTGGCCTTAAGGCATAGTTAGTGTAATATTTTCTTTTTTCCAATCATATATAAGCTTCACATGTGCAAGAAGCTGTTCTTCACACAGTGGGAATTATTGGCACCCTGTATACATGCAATCACTAGAAGTTGAAATTTCCCTATAAAAAACATCTAGGAACTTTACCTCAGTCCTGCGTTACTTATGGTGACAATTAGTCTATGCAGTGAGCTGCATTTATGCATTTAGTTATTAGGACTATTTAGGTCTCCCTTACCGTATTACAGCACCCAGGACTGTTGCTGCTCAGAGGCCATCTGGTATGGCACTGGGCAGCATCGCTGGTTAGGTTAGCTGACGACTGCCACCCTTCCCTCATCCAGTTACAAACACCTACAACTCCTATCATTTCAAGTACACATTAGGACCTGCAACCATGGATGGGTACTTTCCTGCTATCTCTGTATCCAGCTTGGTGGACATGGGCATCCTGAGGCAATGTAAGAGTTGCCCTTTCTATACTGACAATCACATAATTCTTGAACAGACAAATACAGTATGTGAGAGATGTAGTTACACATTAACACTGGAGGCATACCTCTCAACCTGGAAACATCAAAAATCTGGACAAAACCCCATAAAAAATAGGTACAAATTTGTACGCTGATTAACATAACATTTTCATACATAATTATGTAACCTCAACCATGGAATTGTGGGATACCAACTTTCAAATGCAAACTATAGAACAGACAACCAAAATATGGCCCCAAACCCCCCACTAATCCCTTCAGCAGTATGTCTCCAACTATGTACAAGCACCAAAATGAAACATTTCCCCAAGCGATCCATTTCCTCAGTGGTTTCAAGTATGCACAAGCATGAACCAATAATGACAGAACTGCCCAATTCAGAACATTTCCATCATAAAAGCCTACTCAAACTTCTGTCATTACAATCCACCAATATCAGTAAATATGCATAATCTCTACAGAAGTAAATGTCATCTAAATAATTCCACATTAAAGAGATCTGTAGCTAATGAAGAGGTTGCTGCTAGCAAACAACTCTATACTTCATTTTCATCTACAAATAAAAGTCTCTGTTGCTCTTGAAGAATAAATTGCCTATGTTACATTAAAAAATGATAAACTGATAATATTGTAATAGGGAATGTATGGTAAACTGATAACAGTTCATAGTCATTAGGTATCTCCTTCAAAGCTGGACATACTTAGGACTGCAGCATCCATCCCCTTTAAAGTACAATACAGTACAGTATCAGCAATCCATCTATGCTTTTAAATACTTTAGCACAGCAGTGATATAATTCGCTAAACAACAGCTGCATGTTGCAAACCAACTTGGCATAAGCAGCACTAAACTTCTCTTCCCCTGAAGCTCTCAGCTCCTTGCAAAATGCTTTTGACACTCAACTATATCTCTCAATTTTGCAGCACAAGAAATCTGGAAAAAGCCAAATGTTATGGGGGAGGGGGGAACAAAGGCCCAAAACCTGGGACATATTTTACACATTGCTTATATAATCTTAGAAAGCTGCTAGAATAAAATATGTTATGTTACCATGCATTTCATGAAAGATAGGAAGATTGAAAACTTAAATGACTGTCATTATTTAGTGAATTTAGTCCTCACTGATTTGCCAGAAAACACATATTTTAACAGGAACAGACCAAAAGTATAAGCCAAAAATCAGCTGTGAACTCAACTCCTTGAAAAACAAGTGGTAACCACCAGGTATCCATAAATATAGTAATAACCCATTTATCCACGGTTGGTGTGGTTTGGTCATGAGGGTGAAGCCCTAGTGTCTAAACAAAGCCAACCGTGGGTAAATCCAGCATTACCCACAACCAAAAAATTATTATTGCTATTATACAATGACATTATTTAAGAAAAAAATGAATTACTTTTTTTAAATAATGGCATTGTATAATGCCTCCTTACTGCCCTTCCGCAGCTGTCTGGTATTCTGAGGCAGTTCTGATGTACTGCACATTCATATAACTACGCAGTACATCAGAGCTGTGGGCAAAAGCAACGGAGAAAGCAAGATCTCCGTTGCTTTTTACACACTGTCTCACTATGTTAAATGGGTTTAACATAGCGAGACAGCTTTAAAAAAAGCAACAGAGACCTCCGTTGCTTTTTTTAAAGCTGTCTCGCCACGTTAAACTCCTTTAACATAGCAAGACAGTGAGAAGAAATGGAGCGTCTCCGTTGCTGTAAAAAAAGAGTTATAGTAATGGAAAAAGTCCGGACGACCGGACCTTTTTCCATTACTATAACTCCGATTTACAACATGCACGCTGACCAATCAGCGTGCACGTTTTTGAATATTGATGGTTGGTTGTTGTATAATGGGGCATTGTACACACACACACACAAACACACACACACACACACACACACAAACTAAAGCCCCCTTGCAGCAATCTCAAACACACACTAAAGCCCCCTTGCACCAACCTGCAATCCTTGTGAATCAACAATTACTTAAATAGGCAGCAATGATCCGTGAACATTACCTAAATAGACAATGTCACACAGAGTAAAGCTCCGAATGTTACTTAAATATTGCATCACGAACCTCACTCATATGAGCAACTTCAAGATTTAAGAAAGTCATGGTTTATAAAGTTTTGCCACAAACCTGCATTAGTACCAGGCACAGATATAATACTAGATAAAAACAATACAGTTTATTTACTGTACTAGAACAGCAAAGAATTATTCCAAATGTTTCTTACACCTAATCTCTGGTTATTTCTGGCAGACTTTTAAGAATGTAGATAATTTAATACATGAGATAGTTATCTGCTAAAGTTTATCAGTAAGCATTACAACTGTCACCAGAAACACATTCCTGCAGGGAAGACAACTATTGTAATGTTAATGGAAGACTTTGCTGCTATACATAACTATACATTAGCAAATGATGATGTTGTCAGGCTCATACCCCCCTACTGAATTTATACTTCATATTCATTCTTGCTTAAAAATATTTCTTATATTCTAAACCACTCATAAAGCATACATTAATTTCAGCAATGTAGCTTGCTGTTAAACCTAGACCATGAACTGAGAGTGTATATTTTAATAAAGCTTTTTCCATAATAGGTAAATGTTTCAGTTTTTTCTTGACTACATGTCCTTTAAATCAACACTCAAGAAATATATAAAATATCACCATGAAATTTTAAAAGAAACATAATTTTAAACAGAAATTATGTGTCATTTTGTGTACTTAA
Source organism: Protopterus annectens (assembly GCF_019279795.1). Classification (NCBI taxonomy): domain Eukaryota; kingdom Metazoa; phylum Chordata; order Ceratodontiformes; family Protopteridae; genus Protopterus; species Protopterus annectens. Next base: position 1,844,824,849 of record NC_056739.1, read on the forward strand.
TGACAACTGACAAGCTTAACTTTTTTTGTGACTTTTAAACAATAAATAAGAAATTTCACTGTGGTACCTATATATATATATATATATATATATATATATATATATATATATATATATATACGTGTGTGTATTTTTTTGTAATTAGTTAATCAAAACAAAAAAAATAATATCAACAAACTTTGAATAGTGGTACTTTTAGGGGAAGGATTTTTCGTAATGTAATGTGTAGGGTTGGGCTTAGTGTTAGAGGCAGGGTTAGCACACATAAGTAAGGTGGGTAGGGATTTTTTGCCAATGATTGCTCACACAAGACAGTTGAGTTAGCAGCAAGAAGGGTCAGGGAGATGCCTGAAATGCCAAGATGGAGTTGAAGCTAGCATTCTCAGAAGTGTTACCCATACTACTGGCCAGCATAGAAAGTAAAGAGGATTAGAAGGCATAATGACTGGCTGAGCCAGTGGATAACAGAGATACACTTTGGAATGGTTAGAAAATGGGGAATACCTTGGAGAGAGGTCCAGCTCATGCAAGAGAAGAGACTCCATCTTAGAAGAGACAGTGGTGCAACAACTGGTTTGGAAAGTTACATATACATGATCTTACCTTGAAACCATATCTCTCAACTTGCATAAAATCACATATCTGAATAAAGAAACTTGAAAAATAATTACAACAAGCTATAAATCAGGACAGATGGTTGTGACTATTTGGTAGTCAAGAACAAAGTAGGGAGTATGACTAGAAGAATTATTATTTCTACCTGTTGTATATCTGTTAGGAAAGCTTACCAACTGATAAAAAACTTCACCTGAAAGTAATTATGAAACAGCTAGCCAGACTGAATGCAGATCAGCTTCCCCAAATGCCCTACTACGAGTCTTTCTTAGGCAAATGGCTGAATGAACTAAAGAACACCACTGGTCACCTTCATACATTCTGTTTCTGCTGTTCATACTTTATGGCTTCTGGCTTTTAGCCAGTTTGCTGTCCACCTTACCACATAATGACCCATTCTTAATACATCTTGCTTTCTTATGATGCCACCATGGAGCATGGTGTTGAATAACTTGGCCAGGTCTGGATAGCCTACATGCACGGCATGACAACCACAACTGCCTGTGCAACTCTCTTGAAAAAGTTATGCAGATTTAATAGCCATGACCTTCCTTTTACAAAGGGAAGGGTGAACCAGGCTATCAAAGGAAATAGATTATTACCTGCATGGGGTCTGTGAATTTTGTTATTCTTTCCTCAGTTTTTCTCCAGTTCAATTAATCCTGCTCTCAGTCCTTTGCAACCCTTTAATCTTGCTTTGGACACTAGACTGCGTCTTTCAGAATTACTAAATTCTCTGCCAAATCTGCTATTTCTGTCTACATGGCAGGGGGGTCTGTTGGTTCCATTAATGCTGCTGCTGGGGTCTTGTCATGAACCCCCTCTCTTCTATATTAATCATGCCACGGGTCCCAGAACTCTAAAGTCACTGCACATGTTGGCACATCATTATATAATGCAATACATCTCCTTAGTTTATCAACCATGTTTAATCTACAATAATTATGTAAAATTCAAACAGAAAAAAAGACAAATTAATGTGGGGGGGGGGGTACTTGAACAGGTTAGCTGCTGCTTCAGTCAAGGGTTAATTATTGAGTTTCATGCTCTCAGTGCAGATGGTGGGTCTCGGAATAACAAGGGGAACTGATGCGCTATAATCTGAAGTGAAAGTTGTCACCTGGGAGACCCAAGCAGAGAAATGAAGCTTGAAAGCAGGGAAAAGGAGCATCCTCACTATTATTAGAATGAGCTGAGAGCTGTGAATGGAGCTGAAAGGATATGCTGCAGCACCAAATACTATGATTGAAATCAACATGAATGGGAAGGTTTACACTGTACCTGCCCTGAGCTTTCCCTGATGTGGAAAACTCAACATGATTTGCTATTAATATTGACCAATGTCTGACAATGGATATTTAACTTTGTTGGAGTTACCAGTATTCGGACATAAAAGTTAACGATAACTGAAACAATCCAATATCTGGGTATCATACCTCTCAACCGTACAGTTTTCGCAGAATGTCTAGAATTTTGCTTCATATTTTTGGTCAGTTTTCCATAAAATTGTGGCTTTCTGGCAAATTAGTGGCAAATCATTAAAGATTGACATTAGAAGATAATGACAGACATTTAAGTTTCAGACTTCATAGCCTTCAGAAAATTCATGCTAATGCAAAAACTGTTATTCTGTTAACCTTCTGTTTGTAAGATCAATATTTAAAAATTGTCCCAATTTTTGGGCCTTTGTCCCACTTTTATTTATGGCTTTGTCCAGATTTCTTGCTCTGTGGTTGAGAGGTATGCTGGGTATTGCTATTAACCTTGCGTGCAAGAGATCACTATTTCAGTCTATGATGCCTCAGGTAAGACGTTGTTCATTATACAAAATACAAAACAGCAGTTGCAAAAGTAAAATAAACAGTTTGTTTTTTTTTCTTTTTTGGCTGCAAATTCTGAAAAAATCTAACCAGTTGAGCTGTGAATCTTTCTTTTATAACGAGCTGGAGGAGCCAGTTGGACCCAGTCTGAGGAAGTTGAGCCACTGCACTGGAGATAAATTTTCTCATTCTCTCCAGTGTCCACCTGTGCTGCCTGTGACCTGTCCTGATCCTGAGTCAGGGATTTCTGGGTGTGAGAGTGTGCAAGATGCTGCCTGGGCTAGGTGAACCAGTCCAGACTCTGCTTGACTGCTTTTGCAAGTTGGGTAACTTGGGTTGCTTCATTAACTTAAATTAAAACAGCAACAAGAGTCACCCTCCAGTCCGCTCTGTTTGCAGGTTGCTGTGTACTGCTGCCTGCTGCTAGTTTAAATTCAGTTCCCACCACTGTTGCTCAACCACATATGGTACGATTGTACGTGGCAGTAACTAGAAAGGTAAACAGATACACCCCTCGACCCTCAGCTGAATTCTGACAGGCTGGCAGTCTGCTGATGTCATTGTGCAGGCCTTGCACGTGACGACATCAGCAAAATCTTTGATCAAAAAAAAAAAATTAGGAAAAAACCCAGGAAATTCGGGAATTAAAGGGGCCACTGAAGAATTCGTAGCACCTCATTATTTTGTCCTCAAAACTGGTAAATACTGAGGAATTTGTTATGGTTGAGTGGTATGACTGGAGGGTAGACTCACACATACAGACATTAAGCAGCAAACAGGTTGTCAGCAGCTCACACACATCACCCACCACACCCGCAAGGACCACACACAAAGACCCACGTATGCAGAGGTGCTCACATGTAACTTACATAAACCAGACAATTCCCTTTACAACATATAATGTCACATCTCATTGTGTTTCACCTACCAAGCCCAAAAGGCAAAATATTCCAGAATTTAATATTCTGGTCATAGGTGACTATATTGTGAGACACAATGATGTCCTTTTTACTAGTTTGGTTAAGGGGAAGGTTATAGTTAGTTGCCTGTCACGGTCCAGTATTCACCAGATCATGCAAGTACTCAGGTCACTTACCACTAAGTACCAGCTTGACTTCTCATAGTCAATGTGAGCATGAATGACCTGAGATGCGCCTCCTTGGACTATACGAAGAAAGACATAATTGAGCTCTCAGATTATGTGTTACAGGCAGGTATGAGCCTAGCAATGAGCATCATTCTACCAGTTCCAAGGATGCTATAATACCAGCAGAAAATGATTGACTTTAACAATTGCCTTAGCTACTGGTGTTATTCCAAAAGGGGTCTAATACTTGTCACCCTGGGAGGACATGGTTGACAAGCCAAGCTGCTTTGCCAGGGATGGTCTTCACTTGTCACAGCTCTAGACTTTTGGATGTTGGCCAAAACATTATCTCACACTACAGTAACTTTTTTACGCATTGCCAAACAACAAACTTCCAACATAACAAAAGCTACTCAGCACAAGCTAATGTTGTTACTGCTTAATGCTAGTAGTCTCAACAAGAAGCTGCACTCCCTGGAAGCTCTCCTCACACTAGAGAATGCTGATGTTTGTGCAGTTACTGAAACATGGTTCAGAGCAATGGAATGCACTCCTGCAGTGCATGGCTATAACACATTTCTTACATTCCGATCACCCACTGAATAAGAAAGAGCAAAAGGTAGAGGTGTATCTATTAACATAAAGGATAAGCACACCTCAAGGCTGGTCAAACAATATGGTATGCTTAAGCTACTCCATGTCCAACTAACCATGGGAAAAATCCATTATTATATTCTTGCTAGCTACAGGTCCCCCACCAAGAACCAAGAAACCCATACATTATTCCTGAAGTTAATAGAATCACTCACTATCCACCCAATACCATACTCATGGGTGATTTTAATTGCCCCTCCACTAATTGAGAAGCATACATGACCATTAATATGTAGGCACAATGATTTGTTAACTTTGTAAATTCAAAGGCCCTGAAGCAGTTAGTCTGCACTCCCAGTAAGGGAATAAATATCCTAGATCTGATACAAATATGGGAGAGTGCTGCACCTTCTTAGTGTGATGTCCTCACAGGTAAGATCAGATCACAAAGTGGTCTCTTTTGAAATAAAGGTAGAACTAGTCCCTCCATCTAACCCGAAAAACTTTTAAGAACTTCTGTAAGGTACATTACCACCTATTAAGTGACAGCATAGCTGGTTTCCAAGCCCCCCAAATCCTGAAAGCATAGAAACCTATGCATAGGCATACACAAAAGCCCTGTATGACCATATAAACAACTGCAAAGAAACAGCAGTGCCAGACCAAAATAAACCCAAGACAAACCACAAAAACAAGCCACCCTGGTGGACTCCTGGTATTAATAGGTTGTACATCTAAAGAAAGAAAATCCCATTGAGAAGAAAGAGTGAATGTGCATAACAGAGCAAAAAGTCCCTCATTAGTCTAAAGAAGTGAATCAGAGAACTAGATAAGTCTCTAAAAGCAGACTTTGAGATAAAAATAGTCTCCAAAGCTAAGGATAACCAAAAGGCATTTTTTAGTTATGTCCTCAGTCTGAAGAGCAACACCCAACAACATGCAGAATTAGTTGTAGATGGCATCACCGATACTCAGCCGGAAGATATAGCAAATTTGCTGGCTGACAAATTTAACTCACATTTCACCTCCCCATCACCCCTGGTTTTCGCCCAAGAAACACTCTCCACCATTACACCATCAATTATCAACAAAGAACAAGTTGCCACTGCACTCTATAAAACAAAAACATGGCTTCAGTGGGGCCTAACGATATACCAGGTTGCCTGTTAAACAGCTTAAATCAGGACTTATCAGGACCATTAGGATCTCTAACCACTGCCTCTGGACTGGCTTTGTCCAGACAGAGTGGAGGACAGAAACAGTCATCCCTCTGCATAAAGGAGGACCATCTACTGACCCAGGAAATTACAGACCCCTCAGTTTGACTTGTCTTATATGGAAGGCCATGGACAGAATATTCATGGACATGATAAATAATGACATAGGACCCAACACTGACCCAACCCAATTCAGCTTTGTCGAGGACAAGTCATACCTAATGAATCCAGTTGATTTCTTTGAGAAAGTCACTTAAGCCATGGATAAGGGTAAAGCAGCACATACCAGCTACCTTGATCTGGCCAAAGCATTTGACACAATTCTCCACTCAGGTATTATAAATAAACTCACAAAACTGAGCATAAATCCCTACATCACCAGATGGACATCTCTGATGACCTCTCCTGGGTTGCTAACACCAGCCATATAATCACGAAGGCTCCTTCACCTCCTGAGAAATCTCAAAAAGGCCAGGATCCCACTGTCTGTGCTTACCACTTTTTACAGGGAAGCTAGCAAGACCATCCTCACTAGCATCTTCATAGTATGGTTTAGCAACTGCACAGTTGCTGAGAAGAAGAAACTACAGAGGGTGGTGAGGGTGGCTGAGGAAATCTTGGGCACAAACCTCTCTTCTTTTCAGGAACGTTTCCTTACAAGAGCAAGAAAGAGCACATATAAAATACTTGCCAATTTGACCCATATGGCCTACAACTGGTTCTCACAACTTGCGTCTGGAAGGAGGTATTGCAGCTTCTGCTGTAGGACTACCAGATTCAGGAACAGCTTGTATCATACACCTGTGAGACTTATTAATACGGACACCAACCATAATACCTGATATACTGAAACCTCTTTTTTTTCATTTAATCCTACTGCTCTGAGTAATTACCACCAGCATTACTATTATGCAATATGACAGCTATATTGAGTCACGTCCAAGGTTAACAACTGCAATATGGTAACTAAATAGCTGCTATTCACTAGTCTATTTATTCTATATCTTAACGGTGAAGGGGTTTGGTGGTGGCTATTTATTTATTATTTATCATTGGATGACGGGTATTGAGTGTGTTTAGGTAATGTGAACTACCTCTTGCATGTCATACGTGCTGTTATTTTCCTTCGTATGTTATTCTCTGATACCGCTGTATCTACGTTATTTGTATTGCATTTCTCTTGTGAGCTGACATTTCTAATTTCATTTAGGCTGCACTTGTGTGGTTCTAAATGACAATGTTGGGATTTATATGTGGCATACATTAAGCTTTTGAACCCACTGCTTTGTTTTGAGTTTTTAACAGGGAATGCACAGTGCACATTACAACTTATGGGACTAAGAACACTATCCCCTACATTGTTTATAGGCAGACTTTCTAGGGGGATGTGGTGAACTCCCTCATATATGCAAGTTGTGATTCATGATATAACACTGATTACAACTTAACCTACAGTAGCAACTACGGCTTTTTGAATTGCTGTATAGGACATTGCAACTCTGTTTTTGCTTTTTATCAAAGCTATATGTATGTGTCCTGGATTTTATATGATAGGATATGTGTTGTTGTTGGGAACACGCATCTTCGGTAAATCAATAATCCTCAGACGTTGCTTTTCCCTCATTTAATAATTGTCATTTGGGAATTGTGTGTTATTTGGTTTGGGCTTCTCTGCAACATCCATTTTTCTATAGACAGAGGGTTATATTACTTGGATAGCTGCATACACACAAGGGACCTATCTAACTCTCTCTGACCTAAATATCTTTTCATTTCTAATCTGACTTCATCTACCATGCTCACTTTTCCTACTATAATCCTTACCCCCCTACATCTATCCTAATCCTCATTCTACTTCCTTTGTATCACGTCTCCTCTTATACCAACTTCCACCTACACCCTACACCTCCTACTCCACACCCCACCTCACCAATCACTTCCACAATATCTCTGCCTCTTTATCTCCCTCTGTCCCCATCCTTCTCTTAAAAGTAAAACTCTTCTGAATCCCTATTAAATTCTACAAATCCAAGCCCACCCCCTACCATCCATTCCTAACCAAACACAATCCTCACAAACTTATTCCCCTTCTCTCTTACCTCTGCTTAGGAGGCGACATTCATTCCAACCCAGGACCAAACATTTCTCTAACAAACAACCCTAGCTCCAACAACAAATCCACTAGTAAATACCTTAAATTCCTCACCATCAATGCCCAAAGCTTAGCAAATAAGCTTACCCTCTTTCATGCCTGGCTCAATCATAATATACCTGACATTGCAGCCATCTCTGAAACCTGGCTAAAACCACACATAACCAACTCCGAATTCCTTCCCTCTGGCTATCAATCTCTATGATCTGACCGCCTAAGTAAAAGAGGTGGTGGTGTAGCTATAATCTACTCCAATCATTTGTCCATCACTCCTTACCCTAACCCTATCCCTTCCTTTAATAATGCTGAACTTGTAACTGGCCTTCTAAAATTAAACGACCATAAAAATATCTGCATCATCTCCCTCTATATTCCTCCTGGTAACAACACCAATACCCTGGAAGACATCCTCTCCTGGACCTCTTCTAATATTAAACTTGAAACCTATATTATGGGTGATGTAAATATTGACTGGCAAGAAATCCTCGACCCTAATCCTACCATTTCAATCAATCTCTTCAATTTCACTCAACTCACTAACTCCATTAGTAGGCCCAACAAAACCAACCCACAGGCTCCATCCTAGACTGGATACTGGTATCTCACCCTAACAAAATAACAAAATCTGGTGTCACTCCTGACACATAAGGAGACCACCTCCCTGCCTTCACCCATAGAGCTACGCCCCCTTTCTCACATTCCCACCAACTCTTACATACTCACAACCTCACTAACTTTAACCCTTCTACCTTTTCTGACTCCCTTAAGTTCACTAACTGGAACCCACTAAAAACCCCACCTTTAGATGATGCCGTTGACCATTTTAACTCTACATTCTTAACTGTCTTAAACTCCCTAGCTCCAATAAGAACAAAAAGAGTTAAAGCTAAAACCGCCCCATGGCTTACCAAAAGAAACCAAAAAAATTATGCTACAAAGAGACAAAACCTGGAAAAGCTATCTCAAACATAAACAGCCTGTATTGTTACTTAAATACAAACAGCTGCGAAACCAAGCTAAAAAACAAGTCATTAAAGATAAAAAATCCAACTATATTATACTCCAAATAAATCATGCAAAAAACCCCAAACAATTCTGGAGCTCTATTAATTCTCTCCTTAAGCCTGGTACAAAAAACAACCCATGTCCTGATACTAGTAAATCTGAACAAGAAATCGCCAAACTATTCAACACCTTCTTCACCTCTTTTATTGCTGATTTAATCAAGACCTTCCCCAACAATAACCCTCCACCCCCCTCTGCTCAAGCTTCCTCCTCCTCCTCTCCTACACCCCCTACTTTTGAACTTAAACCAAAAAGCTTCTCTCCAAACTTAAACCTTGCACCAATGTCCCCAACAACATTCCTTCCTCCTTCTTAAAAATTGCCTCCGACGGTATTGCTCTCCCTATCAGCATCCTAATAAATAGATCACTACTTTGGTCCTATGTACCCATACTATGGCATTCTGCATTTATTCTACCACTCCACAAGGGTGGTAAAAACTGTAATGTTTCCACTTTCTGCCCTATAGCCATCCTCTCACCAGTCTCTAAACTTCTTGAAAAACGCATACACCTGCAGCTCATGCCATTCCTTACTGAACATCAGCTACTCTCTCCTACCCAACACGGCTTCCGCCCTGGACACAGTACCAACACAGCCCTTCTATCCTTCTTACATTCTGTCAATCTAGCTCAAGACTCTGGTAACATAGTTTCAGCTGTTCTACTAGACTTATCTAAAGCTTTTGATACCATCTCCCACACCCATCTATTAAATCATCTATCGAATCTCTACATCTCCCAAAAAACTCTTTCCTGGTTCTCCAGCTATCTTTCTGACAGGTCCCAAGCTGTCAAATAGGGGCCAGGTCTCCTCCATTTTCCTCCCCTCCCCTATAGGAGTACCTCAAGGTTCCATACTAGGCTCTTTGCTATTTAACATCCTTATTAACGATTTCTACAAAGCCATCCATACCCAATACCAAAATTGTCCAGTACGCAGACAATTTCACTTTGATCTGCTGCACCTCTAACCTATCTGATCTTCAGTCACTAACTTAAACTGCCTTCTCAACTACTGAAAACTGGATGCACCAAAACCACCTCTCACTAAACGCTAACAAAACTAAGATTCTTCTATTCACTCCCTCAAAATTCACTCCCATTGATAAAAAGCTCACTTCAAATTACCAGCCTTAACAATTCCATTATTGAAGTCATTCCCTTTGCCAGACTCCTGGCAGTCACCATCAATGAACACTTAAAATTCAATACTCACATCCAACTTAACATCAAGAAAACCCACATAAAACTCAGTTTACTCAACAGAAACAACCACTTCCTCATTCCCTCCACCAGACTATCTTTGGCCACTACATATCTCCTCCCCTCTCTTTTGTATGGTGCTCCTCTGCTTACCAATCTATCTTCCACACTCACCTTCAAACTGGAAGTGTGCTACAACAAAATCTCCAGATTCGCTACCAAGGCAAAATCTTTCTCCCATCACTGCACCTCCCTACACTCTTTAAATTGGCTTGAACTCCCTAATCAACTTGACTTCCTCCAAATCGTCACAGCCCACAAATTATTATTCCAACCTACTAGCTGCCCTGCATTATCTAATATCTTACAACCATATACCCCCTTAGACCCCTTAGATCTACTCACCAAAACCTTATAATCATCCAAAAACCCAAGCGTCCAGCTGGTCAGCTTCTACTCTCCTTTTCCCTAGCCAAAAATTGGAATGCCCTGCCCTCTACCTGGAGGACCTGTGACAATCCACACACCTTCAAAACACAACTTCATTCTTACCTGTTTCTTCACAGGAAATGTAACTGCACTCTTCAACTCATACCTCCCAAGCTCTGCTCCTCCTTCTCTCCTGGCAAACCTTCATACCTTCCTAATTTCTCTCATATACTTAGATTATAAATGTAACTAAACAGTAACATCCAGCCATTATGCTGTATGCCTGTCTTTCTCTTGAAAAAATTTTAATAGTTTTGCTGTCTTTACTGAATGATACCTGTTTTTACTGCAATACTATCTGTTGATTGTTATACTACCTGTTGATTGTTATACTGCCTGTTGATTGTTATACTATCTGTTGATTGTTATACTACCTGTTGATTGTTATACTACCTGTTGGTTGTTATACCATTTGTTGATTGTTATACTATCTGTTGATTATTATACTACCTGTTGATTGTTATACTACCTGTTTTGACTGTAATACTACCTGTTCATTGTTATACTACTTGTTGATTGTTATACTACCTATTCATTGTTATACTACCTGTTCATTGTTATACTACCTGCTGATTGTTATACTACCTGTTGATTGTTATACTATCTGTTGGTTGTTATACTACCTGTTGATTGTTATACTACCTATTGGTTGTTATACTACCTGTTGATTGTTATACTACCTGTTGGTTGTTATACTACCTGTTGATTGTTATACTACCTGTTGGTTGTTATACTACCTGTTGATTGTTATACTACCTGCTGATTGTTATACTACCTGTTGATTGTTATACTACCTGTTGATTATTACACTACTTGTTTTGACTGTAATACTACCTGTTGATTGTTATACTACCTGCTGACTGTAATACTACCTGTTGGTTGTTATACTACCTGTTGATTGTTATACTACCTGTTGGTTGTTATACTACCTGTTGATTGTTATACTATCTGTTGATTGTTATGCTACCTGTTGATTGCTATACTACCTGTTGATTGTTATACTACCTGTTGATTGTTATACTATCTGTTGATTATTATACTACTTGTTGATTGTTATACTACCTGTTGATTGTTATACTACCTGTTTTGACTGTGATACTACCTGTTGATTGTTATACTACTTGTTGATTGTTATACTACCTGTTCATTGTTATACTACCTGTTCATTGTTATACTACCTGTTGGTTGTTATACTACCTGGTGATTGTTATACTACCTGTTGATTGTTATACTACCTGTTGGTTGTTATACTACCTGATGATTGTTATACTACCTGTTGGTTGTTATACTACCTGTTGATTGTTATACTACCTGTTGGTTGTTATACCACCTGTTGATTGTTATACTACCTGCTGATTGTTATACTACCTGTTGATTGTTATACTATCTGTTGATTGTTATACTACCTGTTGATTGTTATACTACCTGTTTTGACTGCAATACTACCTGTTGATTGTTAAACTACCTGTTCATTGTTATACTACCTGTTGATTGTTATACTACCTGCTGATTGTTATACTACCTGTTGATTTATACTACCTGTTGATTGTTATACTATCTGTTAATTGTTATACTACTTGTTGATTGTTATACTACCTGTTGATTGTTATACTACCTGTTTTGACTGTAATACTACCTGTTGATTGTTATACTACCTGTTCATTGTTATACTACCATTTGATTGTTATACTACCTGCTGATTATTATACTACCTGTTGATTGTTATACTACCTGCTGATTGTTATACTACCTGTTGATTGTTATACTACCTGCTGATTGTTATACTACCTGTTGATTGTTATACTATCTGTTGATTGTTATACTACCTGTTGATTGTTATACTATCTGTTGATTGTTATACTACCTGTTGATTGTTATACTATCTGTTGATTGTTATACTACTTGTTGATTGTTATACTACCTGTTGGTTGTTATACTACCTGTTGATTGTTATACTACCTGTTGGTTGTTATACTACCTGTTGATTGTTATACTACCTGTTGGTTGTTATACCACCTGTTGATTGTTATACTACCTGCTGATTGTTATACTACCTGTTGATTGTTATTGTTATACTACCTGCTGATTGTTATACTACCTGTTGATTGTTATACTATCTGTTGATTGTTATACTACCTGTTGATTGTTATACTACCTGTTTTGACTGCAATACTACCTGTTGATTGTTATACTACCTGTTCATTGTTATACTACCTGTTGATTGTTATACTACCTGCTGATTGTTATACTACCTGCTGATTGTTATACTACCTGTTGATTGTTATACTATCTGTTGATTGTTATACTACCATTTGATTGTTATACTACCTGCTGATTATTATACTACCTGTTGATTGTTATACTACCTGCTGACTGTTATACTGCCTGCTGATTGTTATACTACCTGCTGATTGTTATAATACCTGTTGATTGTTATACTATCTGTTGATTGTTATACTACTTGTTGATTGTTATACTACCTGTTGATTGTTATACTACCTGTTTTGACTGTAATATTACCTGTTGATTGTTATACTACCTGTTCATTGTTATACTACCTGTTGATTGTTATACTACCTGCTGATTGTTATACTACCTGTTGATTGTTATACTACCTGCTGATTGTTATACTGCCTGTTGATTGTTATACTACTTGTTGATTGTTATACTACCTGTTGATTGTTATACTACCTGTTGGTTGTTATACTACCTGTTGATTGTTATACTACCTGCTGGTTGTTATACTACCTGTTGATTGTTATACTACTTGTTGGTTGTTATACTACCTGTTGATTGTTATACTACCTGTTGGTTGTTATACTACCTGTTGAATGTTATACTACCTGTTGGTTGTTATACTACCTGTTGATTGTTATACTACCTGTTGGTTGTTATACTACCTGTTGATTGTTATACTACATGTTGGTTGTTATACTATCTGCTGATTGTTATACTACCTGTTGATTGTTATACTACCTGCTGATTGTTATACTACCTGTTGATTGTTATACTACCCGTTGATTGCAATGCAAATATTTTTCTTGTAATTAACTTTGTGTTGTGGAGCTTTTCTACCCGGGCCTCCACTGAAAATGAGCTCCCGAGCCCAGTGGACTTCCTCGGTCACCAAACTGGAATAAATAATTAAATATAAATAATGTTTCTTTGAATCTTTGGATAGCCAATTGGCTCACAGTGCGGGCACACATTGTTAAAGATGGTGAATTCAGATGTGTGTGTGTGTGTGTGTGTGTGTGTGTGTGTGTGTGTGTGTGTGTGTGTTTGGTACTCACAGTATACATGTTATGTATAATAATTGACTAGTATCCCATCTAGTATAATTTCCTGCATCAACCTTGTTGCATACTGAGATAGGCTGTGGCTCTCTGTGACCCTGAAATGTTGAGAATGAATGGCCATAGCTCATATGAAACTACTCAAGGAATTCATGTGAATATATCTGATATGGAATAAAAGATATATATATATATATATATATATATATATATATATATATATATATATATATATATGTATAAAACACCACTATATACCCAACTGAACACACCAAATTGCTAGGAGTGGAAATAGACAATAAACTAAAATTTGACATTCACATATCCATGACCATAAAAAAGTCCACAAAAAACTAGGAGAGTTATACCAAAATAAGCAACTTCTCATCAAAGCAGCAAAGATTTCAAAGCAAATTCCCACCTTATCTCCACCCTACTTTATGCCTCTCTAATATATACCAACCTAAGGCAATGCGATCTAAACAAGCTAGAGACCTGCTACAACAAAATCGGCAAATTCACCACAGGGGCATCCTACCGTAGTCACCACTGTCTATCACTTGCTGAACTGGGCTGGCTTGAACTCCCTCACCTCCTTCTATGGTATCAACTCTCACTCGCCCACAAACTAGTAAACCATCCACTAAATGCCCCATCCCTCCAGAATCTACTCTAATCCTCTCGCACCACCAGACCACTAAGATCCAGTAACAAAAATCACTTGCAGATCACTAAAACCAATAACTCTGCTGGTGAAGCACTATTCTCTTGCACCATAGCCAAATTATGGAACTCCCTCCCACTCACAATTAACTCTGTACCATCATGCACCCACTTCAAAACTTTACTAAAAGCACACCTAAAAACATGCAGGCTATGCCCTTGCAACTCCCACTCTAATATCACCCACCCCATCCAACCACTACCTTTCTTTCCACCACACTAACTACCTTGATTATAGCAAGCTCAGATGCTCATAAGCCTACTACTTATTATACAGCAGGAACTTCTTATTGTAACAATTGTTAATGTCTGTTATGTACTTCACAGACAAAGATTATAGTTGCCTACTGATGTACTATGTTCTTCATCTGTAAATATGTTGTAAGCAATTGCTATGTAAATTGCTAATCACTATGTAATCCAATGTAACTACTGTCTGTTTATTTTAAAACACACAAATACACGGACTAGCCGAAAACCTTGTAAAACACGAACCAACAAAAGAACAAGTGGTCAGGAACTGTTAAGGATTCCACACAGCGAGATAATAATTAGCGCTTTCTTTCACCTTTATTTTGAAATGTGAACTTCTTCAGAAAAAATGGGAACTCTCCCATGTTCCCATTTTAAATGAATTAACAGGAAATGATGTCATGACAACTGTTCAAGTAATTTACCAAATGTAAAAATATATATAAAAATGTTTACAATTGTATTTAAAACAAGCTTTTAAAGACACATGAATAACTTTTTTGCGAATATCGCTCCTTTATCTGATAATCATGTATATTTGCACATATGTTCTCTAGCTAGTGAAAACACTCTGTCCGATGATAATGTAAACCAGTCATTAGTAATCACAAAAAGCGCTTCGATATCTAAGCGCTAATATTTACAAGAAGGAAAACATATTCCTATAAAATGTGTACTAACTACTCAGATTTCTAAGTGAAGTATTTTACAATAATACCATTTTGAAAAATTATTATTATTTATACCAAATACAATTGAATAACTATATGTGTATATACAAATACAAGTGTCTTATACTAATGATACAAAGCGCTAAATTAACAAAGCGCTTTGTTCGTTGTATGTGTAATATAATCATCCCTCTGGATTTTACAAAAACCATGAATTGCATCAATAATGGATGCGTATCAAACGTGTGACCAAGAAAATCTCTATGTACATAAAAATTCTATTAAAAATTAATTTTCTATAACTAGTGAAATAATATTAAATGTATGACTATTAATAATCGATTCTTGTTTATAACTACATGATAGATAAATCCATTACAAAGGTATATTTATAAATTTATGACTAAAATAAAAATAATGAAATGTTAAGACTAATATTAGAATACCTTGCATAAGAAATTACTTATCTCACACAATAATAAAGCCTAACACAAAAATTAATAAATTCCAAAATAATTTGATAGTGATTCCTATAAAAGGAAAAACACATTCCCAAAACATTATAAAACATATTAATGGACAAAAGTATCTATCTATACAGCTTTGTTAATTTAGCGCTTTGTATCATTAGTATAAGACACTTGTATTTCTAGGACTGATTTTTCCAGTGTCATTTGTTACATTTTGCTTGTGATGTTCATTTCATTAGCTATTAGTTATAGAACATTTATTTCAGTGTGGTCACTTTGAACTCAGTTACAAAAATTTTAAGAATATCACATAGTGTATATTTGATTTTTTTATATACATATACACATATAGTTATTCAATTGTATTTGGTATAAATAATAATAATTTTTCAAAATGGTATTATTGTAAAATACTTCACTTAGAAATCTGAGTAGTTAGTATACATTTTATAGGAATACGTTTTTCTTCTTGTAAATATTAGCGCTTAGATATCGAAGCGCTTTTTGTGATTACTAATGACTGGTTTACATTATCATCGGACAGAGTGTTTTCACTAGCTAGAGAACATATGTGCAAATATACATGATTATCAGATAAAGGAGCGATATTCGCAAAAAAGTTATTCATGTGTCTTTGAAAGCTTGTTTTAAATACAATTGAAAACATTTTTATATATATTTTTACATTTGGTAAATTACTTGAACAGTTGTCATGACATCATTTCCTGTTAATTCATTTAAAATGGGAACATGGGAGAGTTCCCGTTTTTTCTGAAGAAGTTCACATTTTAAAATAAAGGTGAAAGAATGCGCTAATTATTATCTCGCTGTGTGGAATCCTTAACAGTTCCTGACCACTTGTTCTTTTGTTGGTTCGTGTTTTACTGTCTGTTTATTTTAACTGTGGAGCTTTTCTCCCCGGGCCTCCACTGAAAATGGACCTATGTCCAGTCGGACACTCCCGGTCAACAAATATAAATAAATAAAATAAATAAATATATATATATATTTATATATATATATATATATATATATATATACACACACACACACATTGCTTAAAATGAAGACAAGTAGAAATTATATAAAGCATCATACAAACAACTTTAGCCCCTCAACACCATTTACAAATAGTATACTTAAACTGAATATATTTGTACAAAACAATAAAGATGTTGTGGCATGCAACAGCCCTCTCCAGAAGATAAAGATCAATATAATCTGAGCATTTCTGAAGCACAAGAAAAGTAAATGGAATATCAAATATCCAGTAAGCAACAGACAACATTTCAGACAGCAATGTAAACTGATTGCTGGGAGAAAACAAATCAGCCCTGCATTCCAACTGAAGTCGAGACACACCAAAATTGTTGTTTAAAGGTAATACTACTTTGCTGTGTTACTGAATGTTTTTATGATGGGTAAAGATAATTAAACTTTGTTTTATAGCAATAGCCTGCATAACTAGATTTTGATGTCTGTTAATTTAGTATTTAAGATCTGGATTATTAAGTGATGTTCACTATTGTATGTTGATTGGGTTTTCTTAAATAGTTTGCATATTGTACATTTTTGCCTCTGTAGTCCTTTCATATCTGCGTTCATCATGTTTTCTTTTGTCTAGTAATTTTTTGTATATGATGTGGATGGCACACTGATACAGCAGTTAGCATTGCTGCCTCACAGGCCTTGATTCTCAAATTCTTTACTCAACTGCAGTATCATCTGTGTAAAGTTTGTATTTCTTCCCTGTGTCCATGCAGGCTTTCATCAACAGCTTTAGATTACTACTACACATAAAAGGCATGCTGTAGTTGAATTGGTGATCTTCTAGCTATGTGTGCCAAGTGTGAGTTTGAGGACATCTTGTAATAAACTAACATCCTCTCCAGGGTTAGCTTCCTTGCCTTGCTATTGTGGTCACTGAGCAATGATATAGACTGCAGTACTACACACACCCTGAAATGGAAAAAGTAGGCAATAAATAATAAAGGAATAAAGGAATGAATGAACATGATGTGGAACTTGGTTACAAATTACTTACACTGCTGAATGTAGTTGTTTATGATGTAATTTAATACAGTATTTAGCATATTTTGAAGCATACATTACATCAAAATTTTAATAGCTATAGGTAAACTGAAGTTTGTATTATTTTCTCAACATTTACAGTTAACATTAAACTAGTCGTTGTTTCATGTTCATTTATAAGTAATACAGCATTTCTACAGGTGGTTGAGGTGAAATTCATTGAAAGTCAGTAGCCTGAAGAAAAAAAAAAAAAACATATTGATTATTGTCTTCCATAGGAAATCATTGACATTGTGATTTCTAAATGTGAGCTGGTAATGATTCACTTCTCTGGGAGTTTTTTCTACTTTCTTCAAGTAGGTGTGATCATGAAGTTTTTAGAGGGGGTGTACAAAAAGTTTAACGTTAATTTGTTCTCCCTTCCATGTTTCGTGCATTATTTTTTGCCATTTCGGCTCCTACGCATAGTGGAAGCTGACATTTCATAGTAGAACCATTACTTACTCATCAGATAAAAAAACATGCACAATATGATGTGTTAATTAGGCTATCCCATGCATTCCAGTAGGTTAAAAATGCATATCTGTCAAAACCATTTTAATTATGATCAAACTGAGTTAGTAAAGCAGATCATCTTAAAGATTTGAATAATCTATTGTTGTTACTTCCCTTTTATAACTAATAATACAACAGACAAACAGAATTACCTGTCTAATTGGATATTGGTTTGAACACATCAGCATGCCTTTCTGTAAAACATAGAATTTAAAAACCTGTACATTACTGATTTATTAATTTTTGTGAAGCTGTGGTCTCATACCCTCACCTCCTTAAGATTGTCACCTCTGAGGTTGCACAGTATCAAAGAACAGAAAATATCTGGCTTTCATCAAAAATTAAGTATTCTCTGTGCTTTACACAACTGCATTTATGGAAAAAATATCTGAAACAGAGGGTTTCATAAATTACTCTCCCAACCTCTTTCTGTACCTTTTGTATAACCGTACAGATGATGTTCAAACAAACAGCGCTGTTGTAGTATACTGGACATCTTCTTATTTGCTGGAAAGTAGTTAGGTCACCCTTCCTCAAAGATCTGCAAATTAAACACGAGAACAAGTTCATTAATTACATTTTATTAATTTTGTTATCATGAATAATACCTAGCAAAATGTTAATTGATGAAACAGTGAAAAGCAAAAGCTGAAAGTTAAACTGTCACACTCTTTGGTAAGTTTGAAATCATGCACCACAGGAAGAAGAAATGTCCCATTCCCTGTAGGTATGTTACTTCAAAGACAAAATATCTCAGTAGCAATGGTTTAGAAGAATAGGAATGTTACCATCTCTTACAAAAAAAAAAAAAAAACATAACTTGAGAGTTTGCTTTGGTAATTTTTTGTGATTGAGGCATTTTCTGTATTTTAGATGTCAATGTTCAAATTTACATTATTTTGAATGGAAATAATGTCTGTGTACTACCTTCTCAAATCATTTCTTGTCTCTGGTGTAAGAATGCAAATATTACTTTTCTGGGATATTGCAAGCTCATTGTTCCATTGAGTAACATATTTAACTACACCACAGTCATTTCTCATTATTACTATTATTTTTACTTCCTACAAAGCAGCCCACTTATCATCATATGGCTGTCCCTCTCCCCTAGCCGCTGTTCCTGCTTCTTGGCCCATAATGGTAAAGAGTAATTTAGGATGGCAGTTATCATTATTAAGCAGGGGTGCCTTTGTTCTGACCTACCATAAGGCACTCCCCCAAATGTGGTCATAGTTGGCCTATGTCTCCTGGAAATGCAAGCACAAGGAAATATGGAGACAAGCCTAGTCTTTGAAATCTGATCACATCTATCCCTAGAATTACATATAGGGGTGATGGAAAAGAAACACAGCCTCACCAATTAATTTATTTATTATTATTATTTTATTTTACATTTGTTGACCAGGACAGTCTGAAATGATACATGTCCATTTTCAGTGGAGGCCCAGGGAGAAAAGCTTCAAACTTACAAACAGATAAACACAAGCAATTACAGTATATGCATAAACATATTGTATTAACATACAACTTACAGTCTCACATTTCAAGCCTATGAAGAATACAGTTTATATTCAGAAATATATACAAATATGTTACAGTTTCTCTTATCAAACCTATAGGTGCAGCTTATATACAGAGTATCTGCAAAGATGTTACAGTTTCTCTTTTCAAACCTTTTAGTGTAAGAGGTTAATTACTGTGAATTAAAAATTGCAGGGATATGGAAGTAGATAAGGCTTTAGTCAGGGTTAGAGCAAGGACATAACCAGTGAGTTTTAAAATACTGGGTTAGATTTTTTTTGAACTGATTAAGGGAGGGGTCCAGAGTAAGATCTGATTGGAGCAAATTCCAGGATTTGCCTACTGAATTTGCAAACAAAGATTCTCCAGATAGGTTGTTAGCTTTAACAGATTGAACCAAAAGTTTTGTAGTGGAACAAAGTGACCTAGCATTTTTGTAGGGATGGATAATGTTTTTAAAGGAGGCATTTTTTCTGAATGGTTAATAACCTTGAATAATACAGTAAGTTGATTATATTGAATTAGCCTGGGGAGTTCTAGCTATCCTAAGAGGTATAGGTTTTGACAGTGGTGTGTCCTGTAGGGAGTTCCTGTGGCAAATTTCTGTGAATTTGATTGTAGCAGCTAGAGAGTTTGCTGAGATCAGTTTTGTTCAAGTTATTGAGTTCTGGCGAGACAGAGTAGAGTTGAAAGCAGATGGGTACGGGCAATGGCAGTCCTAGCTAGAGGGGTGAGAAAAGGTTTGTTTTTGTATAAGAAGCCAAGTTTTTTATTAACAGTTTTAATAGTTTGGTTTACATGCATATCATATTTGAAATTGGTGTCTATTATAACACCCAGGAGTTTGGTATACATATCTGGTGAGATTATGGTCCCATTGTTAGATGTTATAGTAAACGAAGGTTGAGAGGATTTGTGAGTAGGGGGGAAGAGCAATAGCTTTGTTTTATTAGGGTTTAATATCATCTGTTGACTAGAGATCCAGTTTTCCACTGTATTAAAGGTTTTCTGGGCTAAACTAAGGAGATCTGTAGGGGTAGAGGCTGAGAAATCAGGGTGGAGTCATTAGCATAATGTATACAGGTTGTGTCTGGGATTACAGTGTGGAGGTCATTGATAAATAGGGAGAAAAGAAGGGGATCTAATATGGAGCCTTGAGGGACACCAAGGGTAATGGGGAGAAGGGTGGAGAGCTTGTCCTGCCAAAGGACAACCTGCTGTCTTCCACTATGATAAGCTTGAAACCATTGCATGGCATGGTTGTTTAGGGATATTTTATTTAGGATAAGTAAGAGTAGCTGGTGGTTAACCATTTTGAATGCCTTGGAAAGATCAAGAAACAGGGCAGAAGATAGTTTGTTGTTGTTATGGTTGGAGTTTATGACATTAGAAAAGGAGAGGAGGGCTGAGGTGGTACTGTGCTGTGGTCTAAATCCATGCTGGGAGTTGGCCAGAAGATTATGTTGAATACAGTAGTGTAAGAGTTGTTTATGGATACACTTTTCCATAATTTTAACCAGAGGGGAAAGGAGCGCTATTGGTCTATAGCATGAGAGCTCAATGGAGCAGCCTCCTTTGTGGAGTGGTATGCCATGTGATATTTTCCAGATAGAGGGGACAGAGGTTTCAGTTATGGTTCTGGTTATCAAAATAGAGACAGGGTATGCTATAACATCAGCAGCTTTTTGCAGGTAATCTGCAGGGAGGAGGCCAGCTAAAAGGGTGGTTGGTTTGAGTTTTTTAGTTAGGGCTCTAATGAGTGAAGTCGGAACTTTTTGGAAGCTAAAGGAGAGAATGTCACTGGGTTTAGGGGTTTCAGTGTTAGGACGAGTGGGTTTAAGTTTGCTAGCAAGGGCCTGGATGGTTTCTGTAAAGAAACTGTTAAAGGTGTTGGCAATGGAATCTGGTGATTTTTTGGGTTGGGGCTGAGGGGGTTGGAGTTGTGGATTGCCCTGGGTGGAGGAGTTTGTTAATACCTGCCCAGAACTTCTGTGGCTTGTTGTGGTGTTTCTGCTGTAGATGGCAGAAATACTTTTTTTTTGTCTAGTAATATGGACTTTTTGTATCATTCCTATATTGTCGAAATTTGAGTTGATCTTGTGGGGCTTTAGAGGAGTGCCAGGTGTTCCAGGCATTATTTCTTTGGATGATCTTTGGTTTCTTTAGTGAGCCAGGGGGCAACTTTTGTTTTAATTCTAATAGAGTGTGCAGTTGCATGGTTGTCAGGGATGGCCAGGAATGTGTTATTAAAGTGTGCTGCTGCCTCATCTAGTGGTAGTTGTTTTAGAACTGACCAATTGCATAATTTAAGTTCTAAGAATTTATTAAGGTTGAAGTTTTTGTTATTTCTTATTGTTTTATAGGTGGGTAGATGTGGACATTCAACTTTATGCCTAATAGTATACGTTAAGAAATGATCACTTAGATCTTTAGGGAGAGTACCTAATTTGTACATTTGATGGGGGGGTATTAATTAGTATCCAGTCCAGGATACTTTTTTTATTGTTAGGCTTGCTGATCCTAGTATGGGAGGTTATAGTTTGTGTAAAACCATGTAGGTTTATGTGGGTGGTTGGGGTCACTGCAGTGCAGGTGTACCAATCTATATTGAGGTCCCCTAGAACAATGGTCTTTTGGGGGAAGGCATTGGATAGCCAGTAGAGGATGTCTTCTAGGGTCCCTGAGTTATTACCTGGGGGAATATAGACACATACTGTGTTTATACATTTGTTTTTATTTATTTGTAGTTTGGAAATCATAATTTCTGCTTTGTTAAATGTAGGTGGTTGGAGGTTGTCTAGAGTAACATTTAGGGTGGTTTTATAGAGAACAGCAACCCCTCCCCCTTTCCTGGTAGCATGATCTAGCCTGGGAATATTATACCCTGGAGGTAGAATTTCATTATCTGGCGTAGTTGGTTTTAACCATGTTTCAGTGAGACAAAGTATGTCGGGGGAGTAGGTTGTCAGGAGGGCATGGAGGTTGTGGACCTTATTGTTGATGCTTCTAATGTTTAAGTGGCAGGTCAATAGTGAGTTGAGGGGTCTATTTAGGCTTTGTCTTATGTTTGGGCTGTTATGATTAGAGTTAGTGTTGTCTGGGGATGGTGGCCCAGGGTTGGGGTGGATATCCTCATCAATAGTAAGGGTGTGGGACAAACTAGCTATGAGCTTTAGAAATTTATCAGTTTTTGGTAGTATTTAATTTTGGTGTTAAGACATCTGGGTATAACAGGATGGGTGTTAGCAGGGGTAAAGGAGTTGGCATCGATGGGCATGAATGAGTGGGCAGAATGGTTTGAGAGGATTGGGGTGGTAGCAAGGCATTTGGGATGGTTGAATCCTATATGGCATTGGTTTTCATAGATGGTGAGAGAACAAAGGGTGATTAGTAAAGGGTGTAGAGTATAGGTGTTATTTTAGAAGACTTAATAAGTATTAGAGACATAATGGGGGGAATATACTCCTGACAGTTAGGCAACATAGGTGTAATAGTAGGTGGGGAGATAGTGGAAGGGGTGGGTTATAAATGAATTCCTGTTAATGGTTGGTGAAGGAAGGGGAGGGGGTGTGGCTGAGGGGTTATAAATTCAGAGCTATTGGGAGCGGGTGGAAATAGGGGGCAGGGAGAGGCAAGAGGTGAGCTTGGAGGGCGAACAGAGCAGGGCTTAACCACACCACAGGAATCCTCAGAGCCTGTGATTAAAAGCGGGGCTTAACCACACCAGAGGAATCCTCAGAACAAAAAGACTTTAGAAAAAATAGTAGCCTTAATTAAGTTTGTTATTGAGGATAGACCAGTGCGGCTATCCAATTTTTTTTTGTTTGTTTTTTTTATGCCCAACTGGATGCACTCCTTGTAACTGTGCAAGCCTTTTACGGTGGGAGCCGTGAGAAGAAATAATACCTAATAATAGATATTTAGTGTTAGCTCATCACCAGAAATAGAACTATAGCAAAAAAATAGTTGAACAGTGTTTTATGCCATATATAACACAGCGACTGAGAGGTAAAGCATAATCCTTACATTAATAGTACACTGCACTGCCCTAAGAAACAGTCTCAAGTATTTGGTAGCTAAAAAGAACAACTAAGCAAGATATAGCATGTATAAGAAGAATAAACGCTAATCAGGGTCACACTATTCTGCATACAGCATCTTGTATCTTTAGCATGAAAATAAAGTTCAATGGTAGTAGTGCTTGGGAAGTAGGCTGTTTGTACAGTCTAAGATTTAAGAATTAGACTAAATACTGCAACAAATACATGTGAGAGATACAACTATATAGCCAAACTGGAGGCTGAACTCTCTCAACTCAGGGCTGGCATGACCAGACAGGAGGAGATGGCAACCACACACACAACAATCCCAGTCCCACATAGACCTACCACAACTGCAAACCAAACACATAAAAACACAAAGACATACTCGGAGGCTCTAATAAAAAACTTACCAAAACAACAGAGGCTCCCAAAGCAGACATCCAAAAATCCACCACCTCAAAACAAAACACATGCAACACATACTTCAATAAATCAGTGTGTCGACCAATCGCACCACTTAAGGCCAAACACCTTGCCTGATACACTAGTAATAGGTGACTCCATAGTCAGACACACTGATGACCCACTGACCAGGCTGAACAAGGAGAAGGTGACTGTGAGCTGTCTATCGGGAGCTAGGATCCACCACATAACACACGCACTCAGGTCACTCCAAAGCAAGTACAAATATGACTCCGTCATTGTCCATGCTGGTGTGAATGGCCTGAGACGTACCTCCCTGGACTACATGAAAAGAGACATAGAGGAGCTCTCCGATTATGTAGCCCAGGCTGGTATGACCCTGACCCTGAGCAGCATCTTGCCCTCACCAAGAATGATACCACAATACAAAGACAAGATGATCAGCTTTAACAATTGGCTCAAGTACTGGTGTCATTCTAAGGGGATCCAATGTCTGTCTGCCTGGGATGATATGTTGGACAAGCCACGCTGCTTCGCAAGGGATGGCTTACACCTGTCACCACTGGGCTTCCGGATATTGGCTAAGGCTCTTGCCACCCCATAGTGCCTTTTTAGGCAAGGCTCAAAAGACAAACCCACCTCCTTAGAAAACAAAAATGGAAAAAAACTAAGGGTAATGCTGCTCAATGCCAGAAGTCTAAATCTCAAGATGCAGGCACTTGATGCACTCCTCAGCACGGAGAACATCGACATTTGTGCAGTAACTGAAACCTGGTTCAAGGCTCCTGAGAGCACCCCAGCGCTACCAGGCTATACCTCGTATCATGCTTTTCGGCCCCAAAACCCGGGCCGAACCACAGTGGGAGGGGGAGTGTCCATATTCATAAAGGACACCCACACCTCCAGGTTAGTAGCAACACATGAAGCATCAGAGACCATACAGGTGCAACTAACCATATGAAAAACTGCTATGCAACTGGTAGCATGTTACAGACCACCCTCCCAATCTCAAGAACCCCACTCAGCCTTCCTGAAGACATTGGAGGATATGAATGTATCACAAACTACCATCATACTGGGAGACTTCAACTACCCAAACATAGATTGGGTACATTATTCTAGCCCTAATACCCTAGCCCAAAGGTTCTTGGAATTCATAAATTCAAATGCACTGGAACAACTAGTCACCTCTCCCACTAGGGGAGATAATATACTAGACCTGATCATCACAAACATGGGGACAAAATGCTCCACACCGGAAGTATACCCCTCACTAGTGAGATCTGACCACAAACTAATCACCCTGGATATACATATCCCACCTCCACCCCAGCACAAAAGACCACAGTGAAAAACTTCTCAAAAGCAGACTTCACTCTTCTTAAGACTGAGATGGTATCCTTTAAGCCCACTGTGCCAGTGGATACCACATCCCACAATGCCGAATCCTTCACAAATGCTTTCTATGGACATCTCCAAGAATGCATGGATCATGCAATCCCAAACAAATCCAAGTCCCTCTCCACCAAATGTAAGCGTCCTGTCTGGTGGACCTCAGCCATAAACAAATTGTATAACAAAAGAAGGAAGCTACTGCACGTCAGAGCGAAATCCCATGAAGGGAAGACATCTCTGATCAACATTAGCAGAAAACTACGTTCTCTCATAAAAACATCCAAGGCAAACTTTGAGAGAAAAATCGTTAAGGACACTAAAGATAACCACAAAGCCTTCTTCAGCTATGCTAGAAACCTGGGCGGAAACCCTCAGATATGCTCAGAGTTGATTCACAACAACAAAAAATACACTGAACCCACAGATATTGCCGACATTCTGGCTGACAGTTTCAGTGCAAATTTCTCCCCTCCTTCACCCCCAAAAGAAGAAATACTTATCCCAGCTGAATGTAATCTCCCTGTCATCTCAGATGTCCAAGTGAGAACCGCCCTAAACAAAGCAAAAAACACAGCATCAATGGGACCTGATGGTATCCCAGGGTGCGTGTTACGTGAACTCCAAGAGGAGCTAAACCCACACACAAAAATGCTATTTAACCTTAGCCTTACTTCGGGATATGTACCTGAACACTGGCGTATAGCAACAGTGGTCCCACTCCACAAGGGGGGTGCCTCTACAGACCCTGGAAACTACCGCCCCATAAGCTTAACTAGCCTGGTCTGCAAAGCTATGGAAAGAATCATTATGGAACTCATAAACAGAGACATAGGGGACCTACAGACACTTGACCCCACCCAGTTTGGCTTTGTAAAGGGCAGATCCTGCTTTTTAAACCTGGTTGACTTTTTCGAAACAGTCACTAGAGCCATTGATGAGGGCAAAGCAGTCCATACAGCATACCTGGACGTGGCTAAGGCCTTCGACACAATACCCCACTCAGGCATCATAGATAAGCTAAACAGCTTAAAAGTAAACCCTTATGTCACTAGATGGGTTGCAAACTGGCTAAAGGACAGAACCCATAAAGTTAAAATCGCTGGAGCAATGTCAGACTCAAAGCCAGTCACAAGTGGTGTCCCACAGGGATCTGTACTGGGACCCCTCTTGTTCGGCATTTATTTCTCAGATGTTAAAGCAAACATGGGAGGGCTGTGGCTGACAAAGTTCGCAGATGACTGCAAACTAGGCGCCATAGTCGATACACCAGCAGACACACACATCCTACAAAAGGCCTCACTGAACGGACAACTGGTGCCGTAGTCACGGCCTTAAACTAAATGCCAAAAATGTATAGTCATCCCTTTTGGAAAAACAAAGTACCCACAAATTATCACATAGACAGCAACCCACTGAGTACGGAAAAAGTAATCAGAGACCTAGGGACCCAAGTAGACAGCGACCTCTCATTTGACACCCAAGTTGCCAAAGTGGTTAGAAAAACATTCTACCTTGCACACCTCATCATGAAGGGATTCACATCCAGATCCAAGGATGTCATTGTACCCCTATATTCCCCCCTCATCAGACCCATGATTGTGTACAATGCCCCATTTGGTATGTACCTCACCCGGCATTTGCAACAGCTGGAGAGACCACAAAAGTACCTCACCAAAAGGATCAAGGGTCTCCAACATATGTCTTATTCTGCCAGACTAAAGAAACTTCAGCTCTATTCAGTAGCATACTGCCTGCTCAGAGGTGATCTCTGCCTGACGTACAAGGCCATGTCCAATCAGGATCTGATGGACATGCTCCACCTCAAAAAATCCAAATCCATCAGGACCATGAGAGCTAAAGACTTAAACCTCGGCACAAGTATGAATAGGACATGCTGGAGGGATAGATTCATAACCCAGAGGCTTCCCATGCTTTGGAACAGGATCCCAGTTCATATTAGGCAGAGCCCTCACTGACTCTCTTCAAGAGAAATCTTGATGAGTGGATGGGAGATCGTAAGTTTAACCCAGGGGTCACATCTGTGTCACTGCTAGACAGGGGCACAGTAAACTAATTCTATTATATAAGGGGACCTTCATTGTGTCACTACTAGACAGAGGCACAGTATTCTAGATTTATTCTGTACATTTTTGTACCATTTCATGGGGTGGCAAAAGCCACATCACTATGGCTAGGCTTACAAATGCCCCAGGGCAGATAGCCTAGTACTATACTATGAAACTATGAAACTATGAAACAAAGTTATACTGCTCCACAAACAATCACTTCAGTTTAGCAGCAACAAGAAAGCACAAAATCAGTTGCCCAATGCATTCATCAGCCTCGTGTATTAATACACTTTTAAACATTCAGAGTCAGCATAAGATTTCACATATTATTAAATCTGCAGTTGTATTTAATCAAAGAATCAGTAACACAGAAAATTACATATCAAGTTTACAGCAGGGCAGCCGTCTGGGTCGGGAGCACGGGGGTGTTTGAAAAATGGAGGTTAATTGAGGTGGTTAAGTAACCTCAGATTGTTAGAAAGGTAGGGGGAGGGGTACATGCAAGGGGCTTAACCACATCATAGGAATCCTCAGAGTCTGTGATTAAAGTAAGAGGCTTTTTTTTGCTTTCTTACTTGCTTTAAATTCTAATCTATGTTCTGTTTTTATACACAGACAGCACCTTTAACAGTACAATTTGGTGGAACTTTTTAGCATTAGGAGCCTTATTTAAGGGCTGAGAAGTTTGGTGCTGTGGACCCAGTACGGCTGAATTAAACAGTTTAAGCAGAAAGACTTTAGAAAAAATAGTAACCTTAATTAAGTTTGTTATTGAGGGTAGACCAGTGTGGCTATCCATTTTTTTTTAAATGCCCAACTGGATGCAGTCCTTCTAATTGTGTGGGTCTTTCAGGGTGGGAGCCGTGAGAAGAGATAATACCTAATAATAGATATTTAGTGTTAGCTCATCACCAGAAATAGAACTATAGCAAAAATATAACTGAACAGTGTTTCATGCCATATATAACACAGCGACTGAGAGAAAAAGCATAATCCTTACATTAATAGTACACTGCACTGCCCTACGAAACAGTTTCAAGTATTTGGTAGCTAAATAGAACAAGTAAGCAAGATATAGCATGTATACAAAGAAAAAATACTAATCAGGGTCACACTAATCTGTATACAGCATCTTGTATCTTTAGCATGAAAATAAAGATCAATGGTAGTAGGGTTGGGAAGTAGGCTGTTTGTACAGAGTCTAGGATTGAAGAATTAGACTAAATACTGCAACAAAGTTATACTGATCCACAAACAATCACTTCAGTTTGTCAGCAATAAGAAAGCGCAAAATCAGTTGCCCAATGCATTCGCCAGCCTCATGTATTAATGCACTTTTAAAGATTCAGAGTCAGCATAAGATTTCACATATTATTAAATCTACAGTTGTATTTAATCAAAGAGTCAGGAACACAGAAAATTAAAACAGTGTAAGAAACTTCTCTGTGTGGAAGATTTTCAGTCCATATATTTCTAGTTAATCACTGTATATTATTCAGATCAGACAATAGTAGTAGAAGTAGCGAACGTAAACTCGTCAAGTCAAAAAGTAATAATAGAAAATATATAATTCTACAGCATTACTAAGTATTCAAAAGTAATCCAAGCAAGGCAGGCAGTCTGTTTCCAGTCGAAAATCCTTTATTAAGTACACAGACAAGCGATCCAAGTAAAACAAAAATAGAGTAATCATTTCCTCACAAACTTTCAAAATATATATATACTTTTTATCAGGCATGGGAGTGGTTTATTGTGCTGTAAAACAAAGTGTTATTGGTACACATGTTAAATTCACATCCCTTCCCCCATCAGAGTGACATTCGAGCTGGTCCTGCCCTACCTAGTAGCTGTCATAATAATATATAGCCCTAATGTACTTTAATGGTACATCTTATTTAACCAAATTATTAAGTAGATTATTAAGTCTGTGATTTTATACAAGGCAATATACTTCATGGCTGGAAATATATCAACCTTAATTCATTTTGCGATCAAAAATTATATATATTTTTTTATTTTTTTAATTTAGGCCAAGTGGCTACACAATCCTCCCACACACCATAGATAGCTTTCTGCTACCAATGCTACTCTTTAAATCTGGTCAGAGAACTGCATGAAGATACTCAGTCTCTACACCAGCAGTCCAGCTTAAGTTTCTACCCATAACTTATGAATACTGAAAACATAAGCAGCTTCTAAAATCCTCCTGTGACCTTCAGAACTGCGAGCTGAACTGAAGGAATAAAAATTGAGAAGTCATTGCAGCATATTCCACAGTGAGCAAGCTCAGGTACTGCTTAAAAAATAAATATTATATACATAAAGCCAAGTGGATATACAGATTTGTGAATATAGTAAAATACGGCGAATGAAAGTGGAAAAAACTGACAGAAATTGTCAGGAACCTGTCACCCAGGATTCTCAAAAACATTTTGTTTCTGCAACTATAATAGTAAGAAAAAAGGAAAGCAAAAATTGATTGATGCATTTAGTTCACTCTTTGTAGTAAACATGAAAGAGGCTTTATACAACCTTTGCATACCATATATATATTTCTTATCTGCTTTGGATGAAAAATAAAGATTTTTCTGTTCCTTGGAGGGTGTGCAGGCACTTAGTATGAAACAATATACCTAAAAATATTCCTTTTAACCTCTTTTTCACAA
Source organism: Protopterus annectens (assembly GCF_019279795.1). Classification (NCBI taxonomy): domain Eukaryota; kingdom Metazoa; phylum Chordata; order Ceratodontiformes; family Protopteridae; genus Protopterus; species Protopterus annectens. The sequence continues at coordinate 1,844,855,208 of NC_056739.1, forward strand.
AAAAAAAAGAAAACTGCAAGAAGAATTTGCTTAGTTGTCACAGAAAAAAAATAATTATAACTGCAAATATTAACCTAGAAACACAATGGATGATATAGAAAGGTACAGGTGTGCAACCTAGCAAGCTAGATATGAAATAGGAATGACCAAGCCAAAAATAACAAATCACTGTTTAATAAACATCTGATGCACCTGTTACTGGCTATGGATATGAAAGAATCATGGCTGAGCCAGCAATAACAAATTGTTGTTTAATAAATATTTAATTAATCTGTTACTGTTTATGGCAAAATGGCTGTTTGTAACCTCTTCACTAGTAGAATATTATCACACCATTTGCAGCATTTCTTTACCTATGTTTCCTAATAACTAACACAACTGTTAGACCAATGAAGTAGGAGAAAAAAGCTTCAGTGTTTGAGGACTTCAAGCTAACTCATACTTTGAAGTGTACATCATTATGAGGAATGTTCCTCATTTTCAGTCTTAAAAATGACATGTTCTTCGATGTTCCACATTGAAGCATTCACTCCTTATAACCTTTTTGACTAATACCCACGACAACTAACACTAAATCATATTAATTCATCAAGGGAACATTTTGTTTGTATGCATCAAGTAACACATTTTAACTATCCTATAAAGCTTCGTATTTGAAGCTGTTAGTATGTGTTCTGCATTTTGATCATTTGTTGTATATTTTGAAAGGTTGTGTTCCACATTTTGGAAAAGGAGGGTCGAGAGCTATGAGATAACTTAGTAATTTAAGCACATTGCTAAATAAAAGTTTCAAACATCATCAAGCTATGCCCTAATTTAACTGTAAAGATCTGGTTTTGTCTTATTTTTAAGTTTTGAAAAAGGATTTTTTGTAAAAACCTAGCAAATTGTCTGGCAGTTAGTGCAGAGAAATAAAGCTGTGCACTATTAGTAAGTTACTTCCTGTGCCCAGGGAACAGGGATTGATTGTTTCCACTTTCATTTGCCTACAGTATAATTTTGAACATATAACCAGACAGTGCTCCCAGTTTGCCCCTGAAAAGTGGCAATTTAAAATGAAACATATGTTGACCTTAAAACAAAATGAACAGAGTTTTAGAAAATTAAAGAGCCAGAATGAAAGACTATAATAGTGCTTGTCCTTTTACATATAACCTACAAATAAATCTTTTTCCAATAAATATTCAGAGGTACAAGTCATTTCCTGAATGGGACGTATAGCTGTTTCAAAGCGGTACATAGCAGATAATAGAGTTTAAATGAAATTTAAAAAATGAAATGTACCCAAGTATATTTGCTCAAAATCTGTTACAGTATAATCTAAGTCAAAGTCAAGTCAAAGTAAAAAAAAAAAAATATTGTCATTCAGAACTACACAGCAGTGTAGCTGAACGAAATTACAATGCTTCATTCTTAATGCAGGAGAAAGTTGCACATATAGACAGAAAAAAATTAATAAAATATCGCAGTAGAAATTTAATAAGTAGCAATTAGTAAGTGAAGTAGGACAGCAGTGACCCACAACCATCCCAGAGCAGGAGATAAGAAAGACAAGGAACAAAAAGAAGGTAATATTGAAACAATAGGAGCATATCTATGACTAGACTGAATTATTGCACAGTTTGTATATTGCACTTTACAGTCCTTCAGTGTGGTAGGTGGGCTTGGTTATTGCACATCCATAAAATAAGACACCTGATAAGCTAGTTATGTAACAGAAGTGGTTGACTGTTTCGACAGACTCATGGTTTGTTTTTCCAAGAGTTCAACAGTCTAATGCCGAGAGGAAAGAAACTGTTATTTAGTCTGGTGGTCTTACAATGCAAGCTTTGGTATCTCCTGCCTGAGGAGAGGCGAGTGTATAGACCATTGGCAGGACGCGTTGGATCGCTGGAAATCTTTTTGGCCCTGTCAATGCACAGGCATTTATGTCGATCTTCCAGAGGTGTAAGGGAGGTGCCAATGATTCTTTCTGCTGACCTTACAACTCTTTTGAGAACCTTCTGATCCTGATTGTTACATCTCCCATACCAGACTGTAACGCTGTTGGTTAGGACACTTTCAAAGGTGGTCCTATAAAATGTCTGAAGTATGTCGCTTGGTAATTTTGCCTTCTTAAGTTTCCTTAGAAAGTGCAAGCATTACTGAGCTTTTTTTGACTGTGCGGTATACATGGAGTGACCAGGATAAGTTCTCCCTGCTATAAACACTGAAGACCTTTGTACTCTTGACCCTTTCCACTGTCATCCCTTTCATCACTACAGGCTTGTGTAGTACCTGACACCCTCTGAAATCAACAATCAACTCCTTTGTCTCACTGACATTCAGTGCCAGATTGTTGTTGTCACACCAGACCAGTAGCTGATCAATCTCATTCCTGTAGGCCTCCTCCTTTCCATCTTTGACCAGACCTATAATAGTGGTGTTGTCCGCAGATTTGATGATCCTATTCATCTCATGTCTAGCCATGCAATCATGTGTCAGCAGAGTGAAAAGGAGAGGGCTTAAGACACACCCCTACGGTACTCCTGTGTTCAGGATGACACTTCTGGAGCTGTTGTCTCCCACATGCACCTTCTGAGGCTATTCAGTAAGGAAGCTCAGAATCCAGTTGTATAAATGAAAGTCTATACCCAGTTGAAGTAGCTTTCATATCAGATTCTGAGGTATAACAGTGTGGAAGGCAGAACTGAAATCAATGAATAGCAGTCTTACATAGCAGTTTTTGCCTTCTAAGTGATTCAGTGATTCAAGGAGAGCTAGTGAGATGGCATCCCCTGTACTGCAGTTTGTCCTGTATGCGAATTGCAGAGGGTCCAGCGTCACAGGTAAGATTGAGGCTATATGATCTTTGACCAGCCTCTCCAGGGACTTCATTACCATCAAGGTTAAAGCAACTGGTCGGTAGTCACTCAGAGTTGTTGGCTGTGGTTTCTTGGGTAGAGGAATGATAGTTATCTCCTTGAAGCATTTCGGAACACTGGCTAGATGGAGTGAGGTGTTGAAGATGTTAGTGAGTACTGGAACCAGTTCAGTCACACATTCCCTTAGTACCCTTCCAATGATGTTGTCAGGGCCAGCTGCTTTCCTTGGGTTGACAAGTTTTAGGGTTCTGGTGACATTGATTGTACTGAACCTCAGCAAAACAGCATCCTTGTCTTCAGGGATTCTGCATGCTGTTGTTTTGTTGTCAGCATCAAACCTACTGAAGAATTTGCTCATTTGGTTCAGAAACTTGATGCTATCATCACATGAAGCTGATGTAGGCTTGTAGTTGGTGATGGTTAGAATTCCTACCCATAGTAGCCTGGTATCCTTCTGGTCCCTGAACTGGCTTTGGATTTTACTGCCATAGGATATTTTTGCCTCTTTGATTCTTTTGTTCAGTTTGGCTCTGGCCACACTTAAAGCTTCCATATCTTGGGATTTGTAAGCTGTGTTTCTTACTTTCAAGAGCTTGTACACCTCACTAGTTAGCCGAGGTTTTTGATTTGTCTGTATGGTGATGAGTCTGGTGTTTGTTACATCCTCCACACACTTAGAAATGTTAGCTGTGACCGACTCAGTGTATGTGTCCAAGTCAATAGCTTCTCTAAACAATGACCAGTCTGTACAGTCAAAGCAGTCTTGTAGAGCTGAGATTGCTCCCTCAGGCCAGATCCTTATTTGGTTTCTAGCCGGTGAACTGGTTTTCAGTACGGATTTATCAGATGGAACCAGCATGATGGCTAGGTGGTCAGAGTTCCCTAGATGTGGATAAGGTTTTGCTTTATATGCACCTTTGATGTTAGTGTAGACTTTATCCAGTATATTTACCTCCTTGTGGAAAAGTTTACATGCTGGTGGTAGTGAAGTAATACAGTCTTTAGGTTAGCCTGATTGAAGCCTCCTGCAATTACTATTGCATGGTCTGGATTTCTGTTTTGCAGGTCACTTATAGACTGATATAAGGTGGACAGATCATCACTGATATTTGCATCAGGTGGGATGTAGACTGCTGTGATGCATATTTCATTGAAGTCTCTTGGTAGGTAGAATGGCCTGCATTTTAGTGACAGAATTTCAATGATTTCTGAGCAGAAAGTAATGATCACTACACAGTTGCTGCACCAGTTGTTATTAACATATATGCACACTCCCCTTCCTCTGGACTTGCCACATAGTGACCGAATTCTGTCTGGTCTGAATAAAGTCATGCCCTCTACATTTACTGTGCTATCACTAATATTTTGTTTTAACCACAGTTCAGTAAACACAAACAAATTGCTGTTTCTCACCTTATTTTGTGATGAGAGTTCCAATCTTAACTGATCCATCTTATTTTCAAGTGAGCATACGTTGGTTAGTAGTATGGAGTGCAATGCAGGCCTGTGAGGGTTGACCTTCAATCTGACTGAAATTCCTGCTCTGGTGCCTCCTTTCCTCAATTTAGTACTTCTCTTCCTTTTTTTTTGTGACTACCAGTTACCATGAACATGTGATCTGCTCGAAGTTTGTATTCATCTCCATGTCCTAGCAAAATCCTTAGCTGTAGTAGTTCCTGTACTATGTTTGAGCTTACGGCCTCACTGTAAGAAGCTGGTCAAACCCACAGCATAACGAGAATGCAGATCCAATTTTTAACAGATTCTCAGCACTGTAACTTAATCTAACCATGTTAGATCTAACCATCTTTATCTAACCATATAATGGTCATTTATAAAGTGAAGCAGCCTCACTTAAAATAAACAAGGTATCCAACACTTCAGAGCTAAAATACATGAACTAAATACAGTCTGTCAGTATTCATTTTAATCTAGTTGTTAAAATATGCCGTTTCTTCCACCAGATAGTACAATGTGGCAAAGACATCAGGCACTAAGCAGTTAGCACAATGTTCTCTAGAAACTCAACAGAATGAATACTCTGTAGAAGTTAAGCTGTGATGTGCTTTATATTAATACACTGAACTCCGTGTTTGCATAAATATTGCGTGTGTGTGTGTGTGTGTGTGTGTGTGTGTGTGTGCGTGTGTGTGTGTGTTCACACATCTACGTGTGTGTGTGTGTGTGTGTGTGTGTGTGTGTGTGTGTGTGTGTGTGCGTGTGTGTGTGCACACGTGCATGTGCATAACTAGCACATTGTGTACTGCAAATCAGTGTGGGCAACAACAATGAATTGCAGTTCTAAGGCATAGCAGAATCATACAAGCAGTAATTCAGCATGGTATGTGGTGCATGCTAATGTGTGCAAAGTAACATGTAAATGAAGAACCCCATGTAAATGAACCACATAGACTATGCAAATGACGGCAGTCAAAATAGCAGCTTGACTCAAAAACATAAACCAGCTGGCTTTCAGTGCGTGCCTATTTTCAACACAGAGCTTTGTGATGTACATAATGAGAGTGATAATATCAGCAGCAACTCAACAGTATGTTACCAGTCATCATCAAAACGAATACTGGCAGCATTGTGAATACATCTAACAGTGCCAGTGGAGTAGAACATCTTGGCAGGACCTTCCATACCAGTTGCACTTGCAGTAGAAAGACAGGAAAGAGAGTCAGGGAAGGAACACGTAGCAGTATCATGGCCAAGACAGAGGTAGAAGCAATTTATTTCAGCGCTGACAAAGAGGCAACATTTTGCCCACAGCTATGGACCATGACACAGACAGCACAGAATAAAATGGTCCATGTGGTATCACACCAAAAACTATTCTGTGCAGTCCAGGCATTGGCCATACTTAGCATTAAACTTCAACACATCCACACTGCTAAAGGAGTAGGCATGATGCAATCATCACCTACACAGGTGGGGGAAATACAATGGCATGTGACTGAGATACTACAAAATGAGGTATGCTCATAGGAGGTGAACATGGTAGCCATGTACTCTGGGAGGTTTAAAGAAGTTGGGATCAGTTCTTCCAGTGGTGTGGTCAAGCTGTCACTATTACCATTGGCAGCTAGATTGCAGTGTCATGGTTTAATGCATTTTGAGGCATGGAAGGTGTAGAACTATGGGGATATGGTGTGTCAAGTGTGGGTTTCCTCCGGACGCTCCAGTTACCTCCCACATTGCAAACACATGCATCTGTAGAGTTTCTCCCTGGGCCTCCACTTACAATTGGTTTCATTGCAAGTTGGACTTTCCCAGTAAACAAATGTTAACTAAATAAATAAATGTTGATGTGTGCCACTGACTATGGACAGGTTGATACCATGACAGAGTGGAAACCTTTGTGCTCACAGATGACAAGGAAGGGGTATTACTATGGTAATATCTAGTAAAGCTTAATGAGGTATTCCAGGTATTGATCATGATGAGCAATATTGCTCACAATCTGTAGGGCATCCCTAACCAGGGATGGAAGACAGTGTGTCTGTGGGGGAGAGTGATGCCATTAGTCTGTACTATCTGAATTTGAATGGTGTGTGTGGTAGATGTTCTCAATGTCCATACATCATGGATACTGACAAAATAAAACTCAAAAACTTTGGATTTATTACTAACAATAAGAAAATGTATTGCTACAGTAAGGGAGTGGTTTATATTGCAGTTTGCAAAGTATGTGAAAACTACTATGTGGGAAAAACAAAAAATGCACTTAGGCTTAGAATCTATCAACATTTGTATGATATTAAGCAGATGAATGTGAACAATGCATTATATAAGCACATCAGTAATCAGCCAGATCATGCCTTTAGATTTTTTATATTAGAGCAAGTTGACTTGGGCCCTCGGGGAGGACCTGTAGATGACTATTTAGAATTTACTGAATTGAAATGGCAAATCAAATTGAATGCATATCATTCTCCAGGTCTGAATGACAGAATCTCACTGGCTTCGCTTTTGAGATTAAAACACATGTGCATGCTATGACAGTTATATAATGTTCTATAATTTGCTATATTATATTGTATTCTGTCTCATTAGTTGCTCTATGTAAAGTTTTTATTAGACAGCATTATATCATTTTTTTATATGTATATTTATGCATCTACAAGCCATTGCGATGCCCTGTTTTGACTGTTATTATATCTTAGTCAATTGGTAGGAAGTGATGTAAAGTCAATCTGTTAACTGATTGGACTGTAAGAGTATTTTAAACTGGGTTAACCAGCAATTTACATTCTAAAGAAGTCAAACACTTGACGAAAGTGCTTAACCTTTGTTTTACGAACTTTTGGAACTTCAAAGTGTGTTCTATATTGCTGGATTTTTGGAGATTTGTTCTGTGTATTTCATGAGAGATATATGTAACCAGAGCGTAGCTTTTTTATTTGTGTTGGAATTTATATAAAGCATTTTTTACACAAGTCAAGGCTCCGTCTTTTGAGAAGTACCCTACATCTGTATCTTCTTGGTTTGTGCTTGTTTAGATTAATTTCTCTGAATTTGAATGGTCTGTGGCCAACCTTTACACATGTGGACCTTCCCACAGGCATGTGGAGACAGACATGATGGTATTTCATACAGGCAACTATTGAAGCAGCTTTTGGCAACACAACCTCTCCTTATTTTCCTGATCATCAGCAGTTAGTGTTATACCCAACCTACATCCATGTTACATACTGTAACTAACTGCTTCTCCCATTTATGCTCCTTGTTATCAGCTGCATGAGTGTTATGCACTCCCCAATTTACATACTGTAGGCATGGCCACATCCCCCCCCCATCCACCTGTTTGTCAGTTGTAGTAAGTGCTACGCATTGCCACCTAACTGCAGCCATTGGCAGATAGTTCAATACCATAGCAGTGCCATGGATTTCCAGTTACACACAGAAAAATGACATCTGCCTCACCGTCACTGAAATCCACTACAGCATTTGCTGTTCTTGCTGAACTATTTTCTAAAGCATGACATCTTCATTAACTATATGAAGCTGCAAGTATGTATAATCTTTTGTGAAATTCTTCTATTCCACAGTTTGTTTAAGGAGTATATGTGCAGTGTGTGAAGGCTGCCAGCCCGGCTAGTTAGAATTTTGTAAATAATCCTGTCATTTGTAAATATTAATAAGATCCACAGGCTTGCCTTACAAATGTAAGAGAACTATATGTTATGATTAAACTATATGTTATGTGCTGAGCTTCAAAAATGTGGCCACAGTGCACTCTGCTGGAGAAGAGCAAAAATATATATGGAATATATGACTGTGCAAATGTATGTTTTCATAGCAAAATTTGGAACATACAGAGTTAACTTGCAAACTCTGAGAAAATAAAGAATTTTACGAGTGTGTTTACCAGAACTAGAAGACAGAATGTCTGCAGCTGGAAATTCTTTCTGTTGTTTGAATCAGAGGTAATTACAAGTTTCCAAGGTAATTGTTTTACGACTTCTAGTTTCAGGCAAGCTTCTAAGAGATAAGTGTCAGCTTCTAAGAGATAAGTATTTTTCATAGAGACATGTTAAATTCTGTTGGTATCTGTTTAACCTGCGAACTAGATGCAAGTGTCAAATAGTGATGTCATCTAGCTAACCCAGCAGTAATGTGTAGTATTAATTTAAGAACTATCTCAAAAAGTCTGTGCAATTTGTATTTTGTTCTGGACCAGTAAATATCTCTTCAGCACTTCTCATCTATATCTGCCTGGCTCTGTAAGAAAGATGTTCAGGGCATAGTATCTCTTAGAGATAGATAGGAATATAGCAAGAGTAGTCTAGATGTTTTCTGTATTTATGTGAGACTGTTCTGCAATGTTGTTTTAAAATATTTTCTGTGATTCTGAACTCTGTTGTCATTGTGTTGAGTTAATGAGTATTGTCTTGTGCTTTTATTATTTATTATTAAATATATTTAAACCTTTTAATTGTGGCTGGTCTTGTATCGAGATCCTTAAGCTCTTAGTGTACTTGCATATGTATTTGGTGACACTGTATAGGCCACTCCTAAATAGCCTTAGTCTTGGACACACTTACCATTTGAATAACAACAACATTACACAGTAAGATTGGGCATCCTTTGGTAAGGGTCTTTATAGTAGCTGATAAGAGTGGTTGGTGGCAGCTGGTACTACCTTATAGTCTGGGCAGAAGGGGGTATAGCTAGTAAACCTGTGCCAGCCTTCCCCAGGAGTGTCTGTGTGTTTTTATATAAATCAAATATCAAAGTGTGTGTGTGTGTGTGTGTGTGTGTGTGTGTGTGTGTGTGTGTGTGTGTGTGTGTGTGTGTGTGTGTGTGTGTCAGCTACTTGGGCAGGGACATGAAGCACTGGTTGGACAGAGAGGGTGCTGGAGGTTTTGGCTTGACCACTCAGCTGAGATCTTAACCCTATAGCTGTGCCAGTGCAGAGTCTTATTGGGGATCTGGAGAAACCAGCCCCAGACTGACTGTGATCTCTGTGTGGTTTTAAGGGAAATTGTACTTTACTGTGTGTGTACCTATCATCCTCCCAATGTGCACAACCTTCACTGGTATTAGTGGTGAGGATTGAGGCTCCTTGATTACTGGGCCAGTGCACGGGCATCACATATTAAATGTTTGGCAGTGGTGGGATATACACATCACATATTAATTGTTTGATAGTGGTGAGATAGCCACATCACATATTAATTAGCTTGTAGTGGTGTGGATAGTGAATTCCTGTAGCTTGTGTACAGTGATCACTGAAGGTGTTTTTGTACTCTAAATCAGCCACGCAGAGAACATTCAGAGTTCGTATCACAATTGTTTTATTTCTTTTGTTAGCTTAGTTAGTCAGGGAGAGCAGGCAAGCATGTCAGCAGAGGAGTATGGCAAGCTGACAAGGAGCCAGTTGGCTGAGATGTGCCAGACCAAAGGACTGGTGCACAGAAACATGACTAAAGCAGATGTTACTGCAGCTTTAGTCAGAGCTGCATCAGAAAATAGCAACCAGGAGAATGATCAGACTAGCCAAGGAGATGTAGAACTCTCAGAGAATGGACAGCTCAACCTTTTCACAGAGGACTTAAAAATCCATCTGGAGCTAAAGAGACTTGAGTTGGAGGCCAAGATTTTGGAAGTGGAAGCAGCAGAGAGGTAGCTTCATTCATTTGCTTGAGAGGGTATGTAAACAGTATAATGTTGACCAAGGGCTCAGGGTACGGTTCCTGACCCACTTACTCCATGGTAAAGCTGTAAATGTTCTTTCCAAACTATCTGATGTTGACTGGTTAAATTATAATGTTGTAAAAAACTGTTTGCTAGAATGTTTTAAGCTAACACCTGAAGCTTATAGGTAAAAGTTTTGTGAGCATAGACGCAAGGCAGATAAAAGTGTGTGTGAATATGTTGCTGAACTAAGCACTTATTTTCATAGATTGGTGAGTGGATGTCAGGTCATCCCTTTTGAAGGACTGGTAGACCTTTTGGTGAGGAAACAAGCCCTTAGCACTTTGCTTGAGGACATGAGGATTTGGTTAACTGATAGACAATGCCTTTCTGTAGATGAGTTGGGGAAGAAGGGAGACCTATACCTAGGAAGCAGGTTGTCACTGCACAGGAAAGAGACACCCAGTACTGCTCATGGTCTAAGGGAACCCATGGTGGGCAGCCCAGACTGCCCCAACAGAATCTACCAGTTGCAGGGGAAGACACTAGTCCAGATACACATCCAGGACCTAGGGTTAAATGAATGCAACCAGTGGGGCCATGTAGCATATAGATGTCCGCGAAGCATGGTGGAGAACAAAAGGTGAGAGCACCAGTAAGTGGGAATGACAAAATGCCATCAGTAGGTTGTCTAGAGACAACAAGGGTACCAATCTACCATCCTGCAGATGTCCTGATAGGGAAGGAGTTTGATAATGCAATGCCATGTGTGGATGCAGTTACACACAGTTAGGCTTGGAGACAAGCATGTGAGTCTGGTAGCCTGGAGGAAACCCAGACAGACTGCACACATGCAGCCAGGACTGGTGAGGTGGTTACTTCAGGGAGGGAGCTACCCTGTAGCAGTGAGACTGAAGGTGAGGCATAGCTGCTTTTGGGTATTGATGTTCCCCTTAGACAGAATGATTGCAAAGGCAGAGGTGAGCAGTAGTACGCAGGCTGACAGTGAGGCACGGCTGTCAGAGGATGCCAGAGTTCCTGTGGAGGGGGAGCTGGGAAGGGTTACAAAGGGAAAGTTGAGACAGGCTCAGCTCTCAAACCCTACATTACAAGGCCAGAGCGAGGTAGCTAGTGAGGCACCTGATTCTCAAGGGAAGGGGGAATCTGTATACTGGGACAAAGGGTTACTGTATAGAGAGTGGCACTTGAGGGAGGGCTAGAGGGTTAGAAAATTCAGCAGTTGGAAGTGCCCAGAACCTACCATATGGCACTTCTAGCCATAGCCCATGATATTCCCTTTGCAGGTCATATGGGCATAAAACATACAAAGAGATGTATTATGCAAAACTTCTATTGGCCTGTGATTTCCAGAGATGCAACAGGGTACTGCAGGACTTGTGAGCAGTGCCAAAAGGTAGGCAAGACAGGAGACAAGTTGAAAGATCCTTTGATGCCTTTGCCTGTGATTGAGGAGCCATTTCAGAGAGTAGCTATGGATATTGTGGGGCCTCTGAGTACCTCAAGGTCCACAGGAAAAGTATATCCCAGTGGTAGTAGATTATGCTAAGACATACCCTGAGCCAGTGGCTATGTCCTCCATTGAGGCAGAAAAGGTGAGAAATGCTTTGTTAGAAATTGTCAGCAGGGTAGGTTTTCAAAAAGAAATACTGACTGGCATAGGTGCCAATTTCATGTCAGACCTGCTGACTTGTCTGTGGAAGTACGTGGGGTGAAGCACCTAAAGACAACCTCCTACCATCCCCAGACTAATGGTCTTGTTGAAAGGTTAAACTCTACCTCAAGACGATGCTACAGATATTTGCAGACCAGTTTAACAGGGACTGGGACAACTATTTCCCCCATCTGTTGTTTGCTTATAGAGAGGTTCCCCAGGAAACCACAGGGTTTTCACCCTTTGAATTGTATGGGCATAATTTGAGAGGACCTCTAGATTTAATTTGAGATGAGTGGGAGGGTGAGTGTGAATCCACAAGGAGTCTGTTGTGGCATATGTCCTACTCAGGACAAGGCTCAGGGAACTCATGTGCTTGTCCCAGGAAAACCTGGCAGAAGCCCAACAGCAGAAAAAGGTCTGGTATGACAGGAATGCTCAAGCTAGAGAGTATGCTGTAGGGCATCAGGTAATGGTTCTCATTTCTGTCAGGCACAACAAGCTGCAGGCAGCTTGGGAGGGATCATACAAGGTGGTAAGGAAGGTCAGTGATGTTAACTACATGGGAGAACTACTAGGCAGGGGCACAAACCGTACCATGTTAACATGATGAAACCTTACCATGTGCTGATTATTTGCAGTGGATTGCAGGAGGAGTCTGAGGGAGATCTGGTGACTGTTTTCCTCAGTCAGGCTCGGACAGACACCTCGGTGGAAGGGGTAGCAATGTCTTAGCAGCTATCTCCTACCCAGGTTTGAGAAATCCAAGCAATGTTACAGGAGTTTGGGAACATGTTCACTGGGATACCAGGGTGCACCCACCTGGTGCAGCACCATGTGGATACAGGACCCCAAAGGACTATTAAGCAGGCGCCTTATAGGGTGCCTGAGAGAGTCATACAGACTATGAGGGAGGAGATACAGGAAATGTTGGAACTAGGGGTAATTCAGGAGTTCAGAAGTCCCTGGGCCTGCCCAGTGGTGCTGGTACCAAAGAAGGATGGCAGCACCAGGTTCTGTGTGGACTACAGGAAATTAAATAGTCACACAGAGTCAGATACTTACCCCATGCCTAGGACAGATGAAGCCCTAGAGCAGCTGGGTGGGGCTAAATATCTTATCACCACTGATCTTACCAAGGGTTACTAGCAGGTGCCCTTGACTCCCAGTGCTAGAGAGAGGTCAGCCTTTGTGACTCCTTTTGGCTTGTATGAGTTCACAAAGCAGTGACTTTCCAGTGGCTGGTAGATCATATCCTAGCAGGAGATTTTTCCCTTGCTTACCTAGATGATATTGCCATCTACTGCCATTTCTGGCAGGAGCAACTTCAGCATGTCAGGGAGGTGCTGGGTAGACTACAAAGGGCAGGGTTGGCCATTAAGCCCAGCAAATGTCAGATGGGTATGGCAGAGGTCTCCTACCTAGGACATAGTGTGGGGAGTGGTAAGATCAGTTGAGAACCAGACAAAGTGGAAGCCATCCGGGTATGGCCTGCACCTGTTACCATAAAGCAGGTGAGTGTCTATTATGGAATGTAAGCAAATTATATGTTATGATTAAACTATATGTTATGTGCTGAGCTTCAAAAATGTAACCACAGTGCATTCTGCTGCAGAAGGGCAAACATATATATGGACTATATGCCTTTGCAACTGTATGTTTTCATAGTAGAAGTTGGGACATGCAGAATTAACTTGCAAAGTATGAGAAAATAAATAAAGAATTTTATGAGTGTGTTTACCAGAACTAGAAGACAGAATGTCTGCAGCTGGAAATTCTTTCTATTGTTTGAAGCAGAGGTAATTACAGGTTTCCAAGGTAATTGTTATGCAAGTGGATGCTTCAAACCACAGGGTGGGGGCTGTACTTAGCCAGATTTCTTCAGAGGGAGAAGAGCACCCAGTGGTTTATCTCATTTGTAGGCTCCAACCCAGGGAGGAATGGTATGCAGCTGTAGAAAAGGAATGTCTACCCATTTTGTAGGCACTGCAGACCTTCAGCCTTATCTGTATGGAAGAAAATTCACGGTAGTTACAGATCACAATCCCCTACCATGGTTATATTGAGCCAGCAAGCAAAATGCCAAGTTGCTAAGGTGGAACCTAGGGTTGCAAGCATATGATATGACAGTGCAGCTCTGCAGTGGGGTTAGCAATACCAACACCAATGGGCTCTCAAGACAGGGAATGGGGTAAGGTATTCCCAGATAGACTCAACCCTCTAAAGCAACATTTCTCAAGGGTCACTTGAAAAACTAGCTTGTGTTCTCGGGGGGGGGGGGTGATTGTGAAGGCTACCATCCCAGCTAGTTAGAATTTTGTAAATAGTCCTATGTCATTTGTAAATATTACTATGATCCACAGGTTTGCCTTACAAATGTAAGAGAATTATATGTTATGATTAAACTATATGTTATGTGCTGAGCTTCAAAAATGTAACTACAGTGCATTCTGCTGCAGAAGGGCAAAAATATATATGGACTATATGCCTTTGCAACTGTATGTTTTCATAGTAGAAGTTGTGACATACAGAGTTAACTTGCAAAGTATGAGAAAATAAATAAAGCATTTTATGAGTGTGTTTACCAGAACTAGAAAACAGAATGTCTGCAGCTGGAAATTCTTTCTATTGTTTGAAACAGAGGTAATTGCAGGTTTCCAAGGTAATTGTTTTAAGACAATTGAATTTGTTGTGCAAGTGGATGCTTCAAACCATGGGGTGGGGGCTGTACTTACCCAGATTTCTTCAGAGGGAGAAGAGCACCCAGTGGTTTATCTCATTTGTAGGCTCCAACCCAGGGAGGAATGGTATGCAGCTGTAGAAAAGGAATGTCTATGACAGTCTATTACAGAGGTAATTACAGGTTTCCAAGGTAATTGTTTTACAACTTCCAAGTTCAGGCAAGCTTCTAAGAGATAAGTTTCAGCTTCTAAAAGATAAGTATTTTTCATAGAGACAGGTTAAATTCTGTTGGTATCTGTTTAGCCTGGGAACTAGATGCAAGTGTCAAATAGTGATGTCATCTAGCTAACCCAACAGTAATGTGTAGTATTAATTTAAGAACTATATCAGAAAGAAAGTCTGTGCATTTTGTATTTTGTTCTGGACCTGTAAATATCTCTTCAGAACTTCTCATCTATATCTGCCTGGCTCTGTAAGTAAGACATTTAGGGCATAGTATCTCTTAGAGATAGATAGTAATATAGCAAGAGTAGCCTAGATGTTTTCTGTATTCATGTGAGACTGTTCTGCAATGTTGTTTTAAAATATTTGCTATGATTCTGAACTCTTTTATCACTGTGTTGAGTTAATGAGTATTGTCTTGTGCTTTTATTATTTATTATTAAATATATTTAAACCTTTTAATTGTGGCTGTTTTTGTGTAGAGATATTTAAGCTCTTAACATACTTGCATATGTATTTGGTAACACTGTATAAGCCACTCCTAAATAGACTTAGTCTTGGATACACCATTTGGATAATAGCAACATTACACAGTAAGATTGGGCACCCTTTGGTAAGGGTCTTTATAGTAGCTGATAAGAGTGGTTGGTGGCAGCTGGTACTACCTTATAGTCTGGGCAGAAGAACGTATGGCTAGTAAACCTGTGCCAGCCTTCCCCAGGAGTATGTGTGTGTGTGTGTGTGAGTGTGTGTGTGTGTGTGTGTGTGTGTGTGTGTGTGTGTGTGTGTGTGTGTGTGTGTGTGTGTGTGTGTTTGTATATAAATCAAATCTGGAAGTGTGTGTGTGTGTGTGTGTGTGTGTGTGTGTGTGTGTGTGTGTGTGTGTGTGTGTGTGTGTGTGTGTGTGTGTCAGCTACTTGGGCAGGGACATTAAGCACTGGTTGGACAGAGAGGGTGCTGGAGGTTTTGGCTTGACCACTTGGCTGAGATCTTAACCCTATAGCTGTGCCAGTGGGGAGTCTTAATGGGGATCTGGAAAGAGAGAGAGAAAACAGCCCCAGACTGACTGTGATCTCTGTGTGCTCTTAAGGGAAATTGTACTTTACTGTGTGTGTACCTATCATCCTCCCAATGTGCACATCCCTCACTGGTGTTAGTGGTGAGGATTCAGGCTCGTTGATTACTGGGCCAGTGCATGGGTGTCACACAATGTTAAACAAACTGGTGCTGATAGATAATTCTTGTTAGCAATAGCCCATTATCATGGTATTTATGATAATGAAGCTATTTAGTGTTACTGTCTGAATCACTATCATTACATAATGTGCTACACAAATATGCTGGTACTACCCACACACATCATTTTGACCACAAAGTATTCAGCCAGTACATTTATGTATATGGCATGTGTACACCCATAACATGACAGTACAGTGTTATATTCATTCTTATACAGTGGTGCAGTTTTACATACATACTGTATTCCCATGGTGTATCCCTACATTTTGTGACATGATCCACAAAGTAGAATGTCTGCGTATGGAGCTACAATGTTGCACATAAAATGGACACAAGTATGTGATAATGTTTACATTAGGTACAGGAGAATGCAAGGATCCAGTGTGGTGTAGCATAAATGAACTGGCCAGCACTGTAAAATGGATCACACCCTTTTAATGTCCACAGTTCATCTAGTGAAAAACACTATAAACAACACATATATCAATATATAATATTCAAACCGGTTTTGGCAAATACACTTACTCAGTGTGGTGTGCCAGGGAGAGCCTCTAGTCTACCTACAAAGGAACTTTAAGGAGTGCCTGCTGAGTGAGTATGACGGACCACTGCGAATGCACATAGCAGGCATGAACTTGCTATCATGGTGAGTAATGCCACTGTCATTACCCATTCTGGTTAGCAATGCTGGCATCAGAACATTGGTCTGAAATGGCACCACCCTGACCTGTATGAAGACAAAGGTTGAGGAGATGAACCTTGAAATATACCATAAGCATTTTTTTCTGCAACATTATCTTCTACTGTCCTAACAGTTGTACATATATGCTTAGGAATTAAAACTTTGTTTTTCAGCAATGTGGGGAGTGACAACTGAATATGGCTGGGTATTGCAGAAGATGGAAGTGCCTTGCCCAGCAGTAGGAAATGTATGACATGTACACCTGTCCACTGTACAACTGAGATTGTGCTTGCATTACATATGTGCAACTATTTTATTCCTAACTGTTCCATATTTCTGCTGGTCCAGTTGTTGGAATGGAGAAGGAGCGGCCTTGATCACCTCAAACTATGCCAAATGATACATCTAAAGCTGGGTAACCAAGAGCTGCCGGGTCTGCTTCTTAGCAGAAAGATGATAGTTATCCTCCTGAAGGTGACCTAGAGGGGTTAGCAGTGCCCTTCATGAATGTTTTACAGGATAGGGAGAAGCCCTCTTACTGAAAGTGGACCATATGGGTATGCCCAGGGCTGTTGGCTTCAGTGGTGACTGCTGAGTGTGCCAGCAAGTGGACTGCCTCACGAATGTTGAATAACTTCTGCTGTGGCTTTTGGAACTGCATGATGGGCAAGCACTAGAAATGCAACTGCTCATAACACCGTCACCCACGTGAGTGATACCTTGGTTTGTTGCCCCTGGGATTACCTTACAATCAACCATGCCGAAAAACAAATGCTATCCCCATAGTGGTATTTTTACCCCCCCTCTATGTCATTTCCCATTCACTGTTAATTGTTTAACCCTCCCCACCACCAATTGTCCAACATCTTTGTATCTGTGTCTATTCACTGTCCAACCAATCTTTTATGTGTATGGTGCTACTGACTCTCTGAGTCTGTGTTCTATATCTGTCTGTATGCTGCTGTTACTCAACCTTCTCCCTCCCTCCGAGCCACTGATCCACACGCATTCCTCACTACCTTTCCCACCTACCTTTCTTTTGAAATAGTTGGAAAAGTATCTCTTTTCCTAAAATAAAATACCCATCATTACCTCACCTTTCATATCTTATGATTAGCTTTATGTAGTTCCCTCTGCCTTTTTTCCAACCATCCCATCTACCCCACTTCCTCTCCATTTACATAATAAACAGGGTTACCATTTTGCTGTGCACACCCATTTTGCATGACAGTGTTTTTGTTTTTATGTCTGACATCCCCCACTCTGGACCAGTAATCAGCCTGAACCCTCACCACTGACACTGGAAAGGGATGCTCACTTGGAACAAAAATGGATATACCCCATATTTCCAGATGCAGCTCTCTGTATCAAGCACAATTTCCATTAAGAGTACACAGGGAGCACACTCAGTCCAGAGTTTGGATTTCTCAATCTGTCTCCCTCCAGGTCCCCAATAATACTCCCCACTGGCACAGTTATAGAGTTGAGTCCTCAGCCAGGTGTCCTGAACAATTTCTCCATCACTCTTTCTGTGAAACCAGTGCTTCATATCCCTGCTCCAAGCAGCTGACACACACACACTCTTTAAGATTTGATTTTCACAAACACACACACACACACACACACACACACACACACACACACACACACACACACACACACACACACTCACACACCTAGGAAAGGCTGGTGCAGATTTGATAGGTAGTTACACCACCATCAGACACTCCAAAGCCACCTACTCTAAGGTTCTTGCAAGGCTATCCAATTGTATTGAGTGAAAGTAATATTAATACAAATGATAATGTTGACCAAACAGCAAGGCTTTCAGGACTGGTCACAGTATCATGGAATATGTATAAGTACTCTTAAAGGTTCAAATATTCTCTAAAGGATCAGCCACAATGAAAAGTTTAAATATATTTAATAATAAAAGAACATCCACATCCCACCCCCAGCCCCAATTAGGAAAACCATCGTAAAAAACTTCTCAAAAGCCAACTTCACACTTCTTAAGACAGAAGTGGCAAACTTCATGACACCCATGCAGACAGACAATAGAGGTATGACTGCCGAATCCTACACAAATGCACTTTATAAGCACTTACACGAGTGTATGGATCATGCTATCCCTAATAGAAGCAAGATGTTATCCTCTAAAAAAAAGGAAGCCAATCTGGTGGACCTCTGCCATAACCAAACTCTACAACAGAAGAAAGAAACTGTTGCAAAAAAGAGTAAAATCCCATGACTGGAGGAACTCCCTGGTCAACCTCAGTAAGAAGCTGAGATCCCTCATAAAATCCTCCAAAGCTAGTTACGAAAACAAAATTGCCACTGACTCTAAAGACAACCACAAAGCATTCTATAACTATGTCAAGAATCTAAATGGGAACACTCAGATCTGCTCTGAGTTACAGCATAATGGCACTAAATATACAGAACCAACTGATATTGCCAACATCCTAGCAGATAGGTTCAGTGCTAACTTTACCCCCCTCTCACCCCCTTGAGGGCCCATCTCTATACCTGAAGAATGCAAAGTTCCTATAATCACGGCTGCACAGGTAAAAAACACACTCTCCAAAGCCAAGAACACAGCATCCATGGGACCTGACAATATCCCAGGCTGCGTTCTACACGAACTACAGAATGAACTGGCACCCTACCTAAGTACCATGTTCAATCATAGCCTCACTTCAGGCTTTGTACCCACTGAATGGTGCACCACGACAGTTATCCCACTCCACAAAGGGGGAGCCACGACGGAGCCTGGGAACTACCGCCCCATTAGCCTGACGAGCCTGGTCTGCAAGGCCATGGAAAGTATCATCATGGAACTCATAAACAAAGACATTGGTAATCTCCAAACTCTGGACCCTACACAGTTTGGATTTGTAAAAGGCAGAACATGTCTCCTAAACCTGATTGACTTCTTTGAAGCAGTCACCAAAGCCATAGATCAGGGTAAAATGGTTCACACAGCTTATCTAGATCTCGCCAAGGCTTTCGACACCATCCCCCACTCTGGAATTATAGATAAGCTCACTAAGCTAGGTATAAATCCCTATGTCACAAGATGGGTTGCCAACTGGCTCATGGACAGAACCCACACTATGAAAGTAGCAGATTCCAAATCCGACATCAGACCAGTGACAAGTGGAGTACCACAGGGTTCAGTCCTGGGTCCTCTCCTGTTTGGTATCTACTTCTCTGAAGTGCAGGCCAACACAGAAGGTCTTTGGCTAACAAAGTTTGCAGATGACTGCAAACTAGGAGCCATAATCGAAACTCCTAACGATGTGGACAAACTACAAAAGGGCCTCAATGAGACAGATACCTGGTGTCAAAGCCATGGCCTGAAGCTCAATGCCAAAAAGTGTATTGTCATCCCCTTTGGTAAAAACTCTGTACCCATGAACTAGCACATAGCTGGTAGTCTACTTAATGCCGAAAATGTGATAAGAGACCTTGGAACACAGGTGGACAGTAGTCTCTCCTTTGATAATCACATCACCACAGTGGTCAGGAAATCCTTCTACGTGGCTTATCTCATCACAAAAGGATTCTCATCCAGAAAAAAAGAGGTCATTGTTCCCCTCTATTCATCACTCATTAGACCCATTATAGAGTACAACGCCCCTTTTGGTATGTACCTCACAAGACATCTACAACAACTGGAAAGACCACAGAAATACCTCACAAAGAAGATTACTGGCCTCAAACATATGCCCTATGCAGACTGTCTAAAAAAACTACAGCTTTACTCTATCGCATATCACCTACTCAGGGGTGATCTCTGCCTAACATACAAAGCTATGTCAAACCCAGAGCTGTTGGACATGCTCCACTTAAAGAAATCCCAATCCCTCCGAGCTACACGCTCCAGGGACCTTAACCTTGTCACCACAATAAACAGAACATGCTGGAGGGATAGATTCCTGTCCCAGAGACTTCCCATACTCTGGAACAGACTACCTATGTATGTCAAACAGAGCTCCTCATTAGCACTCTTCAAGAAAAATCTTGATGATTGGATGGGAAATGGGAAATTCACCCCGGGGATCAGTTCTGTGGCTCTGCTCGACAGGGGCACAGGAAAATAATTTTCTTGGGTGGTGAAAGCCAGGGTACATTTTTTGGCTAGGCTTATATGGGCCCTAGGGCCGATAGCCTAGTACCTACCTATGAACCTATGAACATAAAAATACTAAATATATATTTACAATAAACACCAGAGTTTCACAATCACAGGAAATATTAAAATAACACAGATGAATAGATTCACACAGATACAGAAAAACAGTACTTAACTAATCTCACTACATTTTCCTGACTGATCTAAAGAATTAGTAATCCTTGGTCACTTACTAGAGCAAGGAAAGATGAAGTAGTTGATGGGTTCTTCTACATCAGGTTCCAAAAACAGACTGTAATGAGACTTTGGTCTTACCTGTTATTAAAATATAATTTTTAATGATGGATTACAGAATGACATCCCATATATCTAGTCATTTGACTTCTGGTTCCCACGCTACCCCCTTGGCTAGAAGCTGCACATATGCACCAATAATACACACACACACACACACACACACACACACACACACACACACACACACACACACACACACACACACACACACACACACACACACACACAGCCTTGCTAAGATCTGCTGCAGCTCCTGGAAGCCATATAACAATTTCAAACCTCCACCATTCCAGTGTAGCAACTAGTTCACCCCAAAGAAAATGCAAAAAGCTTCCTAGTACAGAATTTTTATATCTGGCATTATTGAGAACTGTAAAATACAATATTTATAGCCGAAGCTAGGTAATTTACTTTCAAACTATTTTCAAAGTTAGGTGGATTGAGATTAACCACTTCTCTTCCAGTATCCTCTGTTAAAACATATACATTTAAACACTTACAATAATACATGTATATTTATTTTTCTGTCCAGTAGGGCACACTGTTGGTACATTTTTAACACAAGCAGCTTCACAAATACATTTTTCAACACAAGCATCTGTGCAATCAGTTTGATATACAAATTACATAATTCTTTAGAAAATTCCAGCTAGATATGCTGGCATATGTTAAACATCCACTGCCCTACTTCTCCTGGCATAGCTGGCAATACCTCACATTGATATAATGTCCATCATGTTTACTCATATAACATACTTTAGTGCTGCTCCAGCCATGCAGCTACCTAGGGTTGCTTTTCCTGATATGCCTACAGTACCCTTTAATTATGCAGTTCATTGTCTTTTGCTCAGACTGCTGGCACTATTCAATGCCAAAGACATGTCAAATTAGTTATGTGGTTTCCAATAGCTACCCCAATTAGATTTAGTGCTGTGTGCCCATGCAGCTCTTTTCTAGAAATTCCAGCTACTAAGTTTATAGATTTTATAGCTAAACGATGCATCTCTGTCTGTATATCTCATCTTATAGCTATCTATCTATCTGTCTATCTATGCTTCTATCTATCTATTCCACTATATACATTGTGAAGATTGGGTGAAGACAGGTGAAGGCTGCCAGCCTAGCCAGATAGAATTTTGGAGATAATTCTGTTATCTGTAAATATTAATGTAAACCACAGGCTTGTTATCTTAAATGATAAAAATAGTGTTACATGTGGAACTGGAAAGAAATATAACAACAATGCACTCTACTGACCAAGTAAAGCATGTTGTGACCCTTTGATGTAAAACCTGGAGCCAGTAAGTCTAGAGTGAGGCATCCTGCCTATTGTTTTAAGACCAGAGTTAATGGCCAGAAGTTGCATGCATAAATGTCCTTTATTGCTCTGGTTTCTGCCCAGAGGTGAAGAATGTAAATGTAGTTTCAAGTGTAAAGAATGATGTAATGTGAACCAGGAATGTAATTTAAAAAAACAGAGAGAATCAGACAGCATTAAGCATTTTTGTCTTGAACATCCAACTCACCAGCACTGTCTTGCTCTATGTGTAAGTTTGTCTTAGACTTGTGTTTTTCTCTTAGAAATAGCTAGAAACTAGAAATATTAGACTAAGTGTTTTTCTGTGATGTCAGAACTGTACTACTCAATTATTTTAAGTATTTCTCTGTGATCTCTGAACTCTTGACTAGCACTGTGTATAAAAAGTATTGTCTTGTGTTTTGACTATTTATTACATATTTTAAACTCTTTAAACTGTGGCTGTTTTTGTAGAAATAATTTAAGCTCTTTAGAGTACTTGCATGCCTTTGGTAAAATTGTACAAAGCCACTCCAATAGCTTTAGCCCTGGGCTAAACAATCAATTGTATAATAATATTGCACAGTAATAATTGGACCCCTTTTAAGGGCCTTTGAGTAGCTGATAAATATTAGTGGGTGGTGGCATCTGGTACTACTGTATAGGCTGGGAAAAAGGAGCACAGCTGGAGAACCTGTGCCAGCCTTCCCCAGGAGTGTCTGTGTGCTTGTATAAACTCTTCTCAAAGTGTGTGTGGGTGTGTCAGCTACTTGGGCAGGGACACAAAGCACTGGTTGGACAGAGAGGGCACTGTAGGTTTTAGCTTGTCCACTAGGCTGAGATCTGGACCCTATAGCTGTGCCAGTGGGGAGTGTTATTGGGGACCTGGAGAGCAAGGGAGTGACCAGCCCTGGACTGACTGTGATCTCTGTGTGCTCTTAACGGAAATTGCACTTTATTGTGTGTATTTGTTATCCTTTTCTTCTATATGAGAAGCCCCTCACTGGTGTTAGTGGTGAGGATTGAGGCTCCTTGATTGCTGGGCCAGGGCACGGGCATCATATATATATATATATATATATATATATATATATATATATATATATATATATATGGGTACATGTTAGTACACCGACAAGTCGGAAGACCGACATTCACTCCACCGACACATCAAAAAATCGAAACCGCAAACACGGACATTTAACAGGTAAGACTTTTAATTTCGCTAATCATGCCTACCACACATGCATAACACTGCCACACTTACTAAAACATGGTAGGCATGATTAGCGAAATTAAAGTCTTACCTGTTAAATGTCCGTGTTTCGTTTCATTTTGATGTGTCGGTGGAGTGAATGTCGGTCTTCTGACTTGTCGGTGTACTAACATGTACCCATATAGATATATATATATATATATATATATATATATATAGAGAGAGAGAGAGAGAGAGAGAGAGATGTATGTATTTTTGAAGACAGCTGCATACTGATGTATAGCCAGCTAGACTTTTGTGATTTAGAAAGCATCACTGAATGAGGATGTGCTTTGCCCTGCATATAGACTATGCAAGTAGGTGATTCTCAGGGCATGTCTCATGCAAATGAACCTCAAAATATTATATGTGTCTGGTGAAAATTCACAAAGTGCTCTGGCAACATAGCAGCTACAATGTTACAATTTTATCTTGTGAAGAGAAAAACAAAAAATGGCTTAGATATAGGCCTTTGCAACTATGCACTGTGTCTGTCAGTTTCTACACACATATTTGCATGGTTAGTATAACAGACAGTACAAATTTCCCAACTCAGATAAGTTACATGATTCTGAATAAGCTGCCAAAGATACACAGACAGGATGCAATAAAATATGAAAATTGCGCATATCACTATATTACATTGATTTTGAACCATGTATTTTGACCATCCTGGTGCAGCGCATCAAACAGTCATCTGGAATGTGGAAACCCTTTGCTTGCCAGTTGAAACCTGGTGAGATACCATGGCAGTCCTCCAGGGACAAACACAAAAGTGGAAGTAGGATATGCAAAACAGTTGTGGTTCAAGTAAAAAACAATGACCAGATGTTCAGTTTTGAATGAAGAGGGTAAGCTTCCTAGGCTCTTGGTTAAAAGAAAACTCTGCACCAAAGAAGGCTCTTTTTCCTATCTTTATTGAAAGTAATCATGATGAATGTTTCATCAATTATTGACAAAAGTGCTCATCATGATTACTTTCAATAAAGATCTGAAAAAGGTGCCTTCTTTGCTGTGGAGTTTTCTTTTAACCAAGAGCTTAGGAAGCTTATGCTTTTCATTCAAAATTGAACATTGGCAATTGTTTTTCATACAAATCACTACAGTTTTTGCATATGCCTATACCTGTATATGATTATTTGACACTACATCAAACAGCACCAACGTCAATGTAAAATGCATGAATGCTGGTAGTTCAAAAATAAACTTATCACAACAAAAAAATCAAAAACAAAGTGATTGAAACAGAAAATACATAGCTTCCTTTTTTGATTGCTAAACCCAAAAACTAACAGTAATATTAGACCAAATTTGTCTGAATAGTGATGTTGTTAGGGAATGGAATTTCCATAAGTTAATGCGTATGGTTAAGGTTAGGGGTAGGGGCAATATCAGGGTTAGCATGCAGGAGTAATTTGTCCAAGGGGGCTTTGCTCTTTTGCCTTGTAATGTTCATCCTCTGGGCCAGTAATCAAGAAGCCTGAATCCTCTTCATTGACACTGGTGATGGAAGTTCACTTGGAACAAAAATAGATACACACATTATTTAAAGTTGCAGCTCTCTGCACCAAGCACAATTTCCTATAACAGCACACAGGGAATGCACTCTCATCCTGCGGCTGGGTTTCCTTCTCCATCACCTGGCCCCAAATAAGAATTCACACTGACGACAGCTGTAGAGTTGAGTCCTCAGCTGAGTGCTCCAACCCAAGTCCTCCACCACCCTCTCTGTGAAACCAGTGCTCTGTGTCCCTGCTCCTAGCTGACAAACACACTCTTTGAGATTTGATTTTCACACACACACACAAACACCTGCAAAAGACTGGCATAGATTTATCAGCTATGCTCCCTCTGTCCAGACTATAAGGTAGATACTGCCACCAGAATACTCCAAAGCCAGCTACTCTAACTCTTACAAGGGTACCCAATTATACTAAGTAAAATGAATACTAATATAAATGGCAGTGTTTGACAAGTGTAGCAAGAATTTCAGGAGTGGCCACTGTCACCACATAAATGTAAGTACTCTCAAATGATAAAATATTCTCTAAAGGACCAGCTACAATGAAAAGTTTAAGTACATTTAATAATAAATAACAAAATAACATGAAAATACTAAATATCTATTTACAATAAACACCAGAGTTTCAGCCACAGGAAATATTAAAAATAACACAGAGGGAAAGATTCACACAGAAACAGAAAAACAACACTTAACTAATCTCACTATATCTTCCTGACTGAGTAAAGAATTATTGACCCCAGTTCACTTACTAGACCAAGGCAAGATGAAATGTGTGAGTGTTCCTTTTTTGTCAGGTTTCACAAACAGAGTCCCCTGAGACTTTTGTCTCATTTAGTATTAAAACATCATATCAGTGGTGGATTACAGAATGACATCACATACATCTGGTCATCTCACTCTGGTTCCCACACTATCCCCTTTACTAGAAACTGAACCAGAATCTAGCACAAATGTGTCATAATACACACATAGAGCTTTGCTAAGATGTGTTAAACCATCTGGAAACTGAACCAGAATCCAGCACAAATGTGTCATAATACACACATAGAGCTTTGCTAAGATGTGTTAAACCATCTGGAAGCTATAAAACCATTTCAAAAATGTCCACCCTTCCGGAGTAGCAATTAGTTCACACCTAAGGCCAACGCAGTATGATTCCTAGTCCTGGTTTTCACAGACATTTTGTCTCTGACTGCAATCAGAACTGTAAGATACAATCTTTATGGCCTAAAGCAGGTAATTTAATTTCAGACTACTTTTCAAAGTTAGCTGGACTGAGATCAACCTCTTCTCTTCCAGTATCATCTGTTACAATATATTCATTCCAACAGTTACAATATAGTCTGACATACAGGTGTATTTCTTTTATGTCCAACAGGACCTACTGTTGGTACATGTTTAGCACAAGCAGCTTTACAAATGCATTTTCAACACAATCACGTGTATGAATCAGTTTGATGCTGACATATGTTACACATCCACTGTGCTAATCCTCCTGGCATAGCTGGCACTACCTCCCATCATCACATGCCTCTTTTTATTATTTGTAATAGTCATCAAATTGCTAGAGATTCTTGTATATGTATCACATAGTGCTGATATCTTATTTAAAGACTCTGGTATCTAAAATGCTCTTTTCTTTGTTTTTATACAAAGCTGCCATCCTTACAATCAGAAGTGCAGCTTAAGGGGCAAACTGTACATATTCCAGGCTGATTTCTGTGATTCATGTGTTTTGTAACAGATTGGATGTTTTATCAAGTATGCAGTGAGATACAAGCTTTCCTAATGATTCACTCAAAATAATTGAGAAGAAGCTAACAGAAGAGAGGAAAACCCGAGTTAAGCCCATTCTAATCAATACAGTAAATTATCATTTACCCTAAAGATAGTTTTGGTAAGGCAATTGTGTTGGCTTTTCCTATACATAACAAGGGTATTAAATCTATTGTAAAAAGGAAATGGAAAGCCTTTTCTAATTTTGAGTGTTTGGACAGATCTTGGGTAGAGCACAATATTTTATTTATAAAGACATAGTGACCTAGAAAATGTATTTGAAAAATTCTAAACACCACAGAACATCAAATGAATGGGTCACTCTGCAAACTAAAATGTAGTT
Source organism: Protopterus annectens (assembly GCF_019279795.1). NCBI lineage: Eukaryota > Metazoa > Chordata > Ceratodontiformes > Protopteridae > Protopterus > Protopterus annectens. The sequence goes on from NC_056739.1 coordinate 1,844,882,340, forward strand.
CATGAAGTCAGTGTAACTATATTCATTCTGACAACAGAGACAAAAGAGGCTAAAATACCAGTCAAAACAGCAAAGAACAAGGCATCAGAGATAACTCTACCAGCTTCTGTAAAATGAATCAGCAGATGGCAGAAAGAAACTCTACCAAGTTTCAAGGCAAAGGTATTAGTAAAACAACAATCCCTGTTAGTCAGTAAAGGTCTAAAGCCAGTAAAATAATCATAAAAATAAGAAAACAAACAACCGGCTCGACCACCATAGAAAACTATTTATTAAAATAAAAGAATAAAATTGATAAAGTAAATACTACAGTCCAAAGATGCAGGATAAGTGTTTTCAATCTTCTGGCCTTCTTCAGATCCATAGAATGCAATGATGTAATTTCCTTATTATCATAGCCAACATCCAACCAATTCTTATCCATAGGATGAGGATATAGAAGGATATAGAATATAGAGGATATATGAGGATATAGAAGTAAGGATGAGCTACATACCATGGAGACACTTGGAATATGAAAGGATGTCTCTTCTTTTATGATAAGATGGACAATATTTGGGATAACCGAGAATGTGAAGAAGTAGAGGGTCCTATCCAATGTTTACTTACATATAGTTCTGATGTCTCCCAAATATGTAACATCATCAAGAAAAACTGGTTTATTCTAACTGTAGATGATAACTTGAAATGTATAGTAGGTGAGACAATTCATTATTTTTTTCAAAAATTGTATGAATCTTAAGAGGCTGCTCTATTACAAGAATGTGATGAGATCTTCAAGAAAGGCACTTTATCATGTGGAAGATGTAAGGTATGTAATAGCATCAATACCACTAATGAATTCTTGCACCCCAATAATTGCAAAAGATACTGGCTTAATAAATATGCTGATTGCAATACCAGGAATGTGTTTTACATTGCTACATGTTCCTGCTGTTCTTGTTATTATATTGGCAAAACCAGTAGACCTTTCAAAGAACATATCCTTCGCCATATGAATGACATCAGAAACAAAGTCCAAAGCAACACCATCTCACAGCACATTATGTCCAATCCTGACAATACGTTTTTGTTTATGGTGTTATTGATTGTTACTGAAAGCTTAAGAAGAGGTGACGTGCAACAGGACTGAAATTGAAGAAATTAAATGGATTGCAGACTTAAGAGCAGATCGCCCACCTGGTTTAAATGGTATTATCCCTTTGAAACCAATTCTTAAGGGGCAGCGGCTCCTGAGATGAAAATGAATGGATTCTAAATTAATCAGTGACATCTGCTTGACCATAGGTTGGATTCAAGGAAGCGGAAGCCCAATGGATGAGAATTGATTGGATGTTAACTATGATAAGTGCCTGAGATGGATGTCAGGATGCACACTTTCAGAGAGACAAAGAAATGATGATATCAGAGCAGAAGCCAAAGTAGCTTCAACTTCAGTAAAGGTCAGAGAGAACAGACTATGGTGGTGTGTGCACATATGCTGGAAAGCAGAAGACAGTCTGGTGAAGAAAATTTGGGAGAGATATGAAGGCAAGGATATCCAGCAAAGGATGAGCTGTGTGAGTGAAGACCTATGATAGCTAGACATGACTGTTGAAGAAGGTAGGAGAGGGGCACTTCCCGACCCCATATAAAAAATAGGAAAAGGGTGTTGATGTTGAAGACATACAGATATAGCTATACATATATAGCTATAGATACAGATATATCTCTGGGCAGTGTCTGTAAATGGTCGTATATAGATATAGATATATATATATATATATATATATATATATATATATATATATATATATATATATATGTTCACTTCAAAATCCTGAAAGTTGAAAATCCTGAATCTCAAAATCCCAAACTCAAAATCCTGAAAGCTCAAAATACAGAAAACTCATAATACTGAATCTCATAATACTGAAAAACATACAGGACAACAACACTGATGTGTGATTGTGTGGACGTTCGGGTTAGGGCACGGGTCAGGTAAGTGTGCGATTGTGACGGTTGTTAGGGTTAGGGGTGGGTGAAGTGAGTTAGGGTTAGGGCACGGGTGAGTGTGCGATAGTGACAGAATTTGGGGTTAAGGGCAGGTTAAGTGAGTTAGGTTTAGGGCATAGGTGAGGGGAGTGTGCGATAGTGACGGACCTTAGGGTTAGGATCTGTGTTAAGGTAAGTGGATAGATAGTAGTGTATGTGCAGTGTAGTGTAGCTCAATACAGTCAGTGTTGGTGTCCTGTATGTTTTTCAGTATTATGAGATTCAGTATTATGAGTTTTCAGTATTTTGAGCTTTCAGGATTTTGAGTTTGGGATTTTGAGATTCAGGATTTTGAGCTTTCAGGATTTTTAAGTGAATCTATATATATATATATATATATATAAAACTATATATATATATATATATATATATATATATATATATATATATATATATGTGTGTATATATATATATATAGAGAGAGTGTGAGATATCTAGATACAGATGTATTAATATTCATTACAATTGACATCATTGATCTTTTTTCCTGCATTCCTTATAAGGAAGGGATGGACTACTTCAAGGAAAGCATCTTTCTAGATCAAAAGATGACACATGAAGAGAAGGTAGTCACAGTTGCTCTCATGGACATCATATTGAAATATAATTTTTTAATATTTGATGGGGAATATTACCAACAAACCAGTGGGGTGGCCATGGGGGCAGCGTGTGCTCCTACTTACGCAAATATTGTTCTTTCAAAATGGGAAGAAAAATATGTCACAAATTCCAGTTTCAATAAGTACTGGATATTATACCATAGATTCCTAGATGACATAGTGATTTTTTGGACCGGAGGAAAACAAAAATGTTTTCAGTTTTTTGAATATATCAGTTTGACAACAAAATTCTTGAAATTTACATATGCCATAAATGAAGATATTTTAAATTATATGGATGTTGAGGTCATTAAATTAGATCATAAATTCGAAACTAGGGTTTATAGAAAAGTCACATATTGTCATTCTTACCTACACTATGATAGTTCCCACCCCTCACACTGCAATAAAAATATAGCCAAGGGACAGTTTGTGAGGGGTTCTAGGATGACAAGCAGAGATATAGATTTCATACAGGAATGTGATAAATTGGAAACTATGTTTCTAGAAAGGGGTTATCCTATCAATTTTATACAGGATATTAGGAAAGAAGTGGAAATAGGTAGGAAGGACAGATTTCAACCCATCAAAGGAATAATGGAAAATAGGAATTTGTATGAGAAAAAAGGAGCTTATGAGAATGATAAAATAATACAAAAAAGATTAATTGTTGAGTTCAATTCCATTAACAAAAATATAAAAGGTATAATAAATAGGGAATGGGAGAATTTTTTATCCTTTACAGACATGGATGAAATCAAGTATATGAGACCTCATGTTATATATAAAAATTCAATATGTATACGTAATATGTTCGAAAGTAAAGTAATGGACAAGAAAGGGACATGTCATAGAAAGAAAGGCACTTTCAAATGTGGAAGGTGCCAACAATGCCCTTATATCATGAATGAAGAAGAGATATATATTGCAAGTAGGAATATCAAATTAAGGGGTAGGGATTATTATAACTGTGACACCCAAGGAGTGGTGTACCTAGTTATTTGTCAGAAATGCCATTCATTCTATATAGGCAAGACAGAGAGGTCCCTGAAAAAACGAATTTATGACATTAGTAGATTCAAAGAGACAAATGCATTATATAAGCACTGTGTAAGGAAGCTAAGTATTTATGGTTTATAATAGAACAAGTCAAATGAGATATAAGAGTGGGCCCATGGGAAGACATTTTAGAGAATAAGGAACTATGGTGGCAGGTGAGATTGGATGCAAGTAGGAAACCTGGTCTTAATGATATGGTTTCTGTAAGACCATTATTAAAATTAAAGGCCAACCAAGTATGAGATAGAGTAGGAAGTCTTAGTAATGATGATCTTGTAGGGCAAAAAATTACATTCTATATTTTAACATTTATTTATAATATTTATATGTATTTATTGTCAATGTCATTATGTTTAAATTATTGAATATTTGTTTTATGTATATATAAATTTCAATTTTAACATATATTTAATGTTTTTTATCATATACATCAAATAGTTTTTATAAACATTAAAAGGATCATTGTTTATTAGTTTTTAAACTTTAAATATGAAAATTTGATATGTTATTGCAGGTTTTGTACACTAGAGGGAGCTGTATCCATATGAGTCTTTGAAATAGTTTTAAGTTTAGTTATTTTCATGAATATGTATTAGTCCTGTTGAATATTCATGAATAGGTTGAAAAGATTGGTGTATTTGAATTCAGTTTTTAATTGTTTTTATTGTTTCATTGGATAATTAGATATTAATTAAAGTATATAAATGTTTGAGAATTTTTAGGAAATTGTCTGATGAAGTCCTGGTAGAGAGGGACGAAAACGCGTATTGGTGTTTGTCAATGTGAAGTGCGTTAATGGACTGTTGAATTATAATAAACCAAGTATATAATTCATTTGGAATCATTTCTGCGACTCTAGTAGCATTTTGGTGGATTATAGATGTATAACAGTTGTCTTGTTGGCAGGCAAGTAGGTGGGGGAGCTTAAGATAAACAGGACCTGAGATTGACAGAAATAGAAGGGCTGAAGTTGTTAAATACTGCTGAAAGTGACAAGACTCAGGACTAAGTAAAATATTTCATGTACAAGCTGGAAGTGTTTAAAATGCACTGCTAGAAGAAAGTGGTGAATTTTAGGTCAACAGTGGGAATCAAAGGTGCCCAAACACATGGAAAAGAAAGGAGTGGGGTCATGGAAGAGGTTAAGTTGAGCTGTAATTCTATCAGTATCTTTATGTTTTCATATATTCACATCTATGGGTCTAGTGGAGCACTAATAAATTATTTTGACTGATTGTTAAAAATTTTGAAGTTATGAGATAATAATAAGTTTCCACCCACGCTCCAGGGTTTCATTCTTTCAGCCTATATTTATCTATTGTGTATCTCAGTGCAAGTCAGCTAACTAGACAGCATTCCTGGTTTGCCCCATGAAAAGAGGCACCTCTTCTTGCTGAAATAAAGCTAACTGCTAAATTAAAAATATATATATATCTATATATTTAAACAGTGTTTCTGATGGCATCCTGTTGTCTGAGGAAGCAACTTTAATGGATGTCAAATCTATCCATCATCTATTCATCTATGCATGTGTGCATCCATCCATACATACATTTTCTACTAACCTGCTTCATTCTTTACAGTGCTGTAGGGCAATAAAGACTATCCTGAAAGCAAGTGGGTGCAAATCATTGAAACCCATTCTGGGGTATGTCATTCCATCAAAACACCCGCACGCTGCTTGCACATAAACGGGTATGGTGAGTTTTGTTTAACTTATTTATTTATACTTTTTTGATATTCGTTCTTAGAAACATTATATATTTTATAGTAATACAAGATATATTTAATAACTAAGCATAACTTTTTAAATAAAAGAAATGATTTAAATTGGGGGATCCTTGCTGCTAGGATTTATGTAGTCAAAAGCTCTAAAAGCCTTATATAGTGTATAGGTGTGTGTGTGTGTGTGTGTGTGTGTGTGTGTGTGTGTGTGTGTGTGTGTGTGTGTGTGTAGATATAGGTCTACAGAGATGGTCAACAGGTGTGCAAGATCACACAATTCTCATGGACGGGAAAAATAACCTTTCCTTGACACTGTGCAAACTCAGTTAATATATATAATTAGCAGGGGATGTAGGGGGTGCAGGGAGTGCTTGACCTTGCAAAAAACAATATTGTTTTGTTTTGTTTTACTTTTTGTTTTTGTGTGCACCAAGGTTATTACTTGGCACATGAGCAATAGCGTGTAGGCATTGACATTGTCAACATTTAGTGGGCAACATTGTGAACATCAACAGTTGGCTCTTTGGACAAAATTAGGTAGACCCATATATAGATAGACAGACAGAGAGCTCTACAGAGATAGATAGATAGATAGATAGATAGATAGATAGATAGATAGATAGATAGATAGATAGATAGACAGACAGATAGATAGATAGATAGATAGATAGATAGATAGATAGATAGATAGATAGATAGAAAGATTGACAGACAGGTAGATAGAGATCTGTATCAGAATGTCGACCACACAAATAGTCGAAACCCACATCTAGCCCACAATGGTAAACATGTGGAAGATGTTTTCAATTTTCGATGTTCTGGAGGTTCAACACTGTGGGTTCAGTATTGTGAGTGTTGACTATTTGTGCATTCAATAATCTGTCATATATATATATATATATATATATATATATGTGTGTGTGTGTGTGTGTGTGTATGTATATATATATATATATATATATATATATATATATATATATATATATATATGGTTTTATGTGCATAAGACTGCATATAATGCTGTTTATATTCCTTTCCTGAATCAGCCCAAATACCACATGTAATCCTATTTATGGATGTACCTAATAAATATAATTTGCTCTGTCCTTTTTCTAAAAGATCCCTCTTTCAGTTTTTTGCTCTGTCCTTTTTCTAAAGATCCCTCTTCCAGTTCTTTTATCATTTTTATAATATTGAATACTTCACATTCAATTGATTTAGACTTTGATTTCTATTTTCTAGTAATTTATTTTTGGCAGTCAACAGTATTAAACTTAATAAAGACTTACTATGTCTAGGCAATTTGGATCCGGTGCCCCAGCTAAAAAAAAAAAAAAAAAAAAAAAAAAACATTTCCTTAATAGCCATTAGCTTACCCAGTATTTCTGACAGAGTATTGTATAAGGCATTTCCAAAATCTGTCAACTCATTACACTCCCAAAACATATGCTCCCATTTACCTCTTTCTTCCCAATCACACCCCAGCATTTGCTATCTACCTGAGTAAAAATTCTTAGAAGTCCACTTGGGGTATAACAGTATATATGCAAACACTTCCAAGATCTTAAACCTTCTGGACTTTGTTGCATTCTTGGGAGCCATACATATGCCCCCACCCCCATTATTCTTTAATTTCTTTTCCAGTCTCATGGCCCAATCTAACCTCCTCTGATTGATTCTTATAGTTATCATGCAGTATTTTACATGCCCTAATAATTCTCCATTTTTTAAAGCAGATTCTGTTCTGAATCCAGTTAAAAAATCCATCAGAGTAGGTCTTTCACTTGTGTCACTTTAAATTCGTATTCGTCTCTGCAGTTTTTTCATTCCTGCGACTAGTGCACATTGTTGACATTTTACATTTACCTTCATTAGATATTTCAAATGCTGTAGCAAAAAGTAAGACTCTTTAACTATCTAGGCAAACTGACTCCATCATCATATAATCAGTCATAGTTTGTCAAGGAATCAAGCTACATTCCACTAACAATGGAGTTAGAATAGGTCAGTCTGCAGACTGAGAATCTCCCATTCTGAAGCCTGATAAATGTGACTTTAACCAAACATCATATAATATCATATAGTTATTTTCTGATTGGAACCTACAAATTTAAATAGTTTTAAAATATCTTATATTTTACTTTTGTCAAACATAATTTCCCATGTATATATATATATATATATATATATATATATATATATATATATATTCCTCTGTGTATAAGCATGTGCTTTGTTTTCATGAATCTTGCTATCTGTCTTGTTTACAGTCAATATTTGTCATGTTAACTTTGTATTTATTCTTTGATCTAGAAATGCTTTATCAGAGCTAAGATTGCAAATTATTGCCTATTTGTTTTCATCATATATTTGTTTCCTTTTTCTTTTATCATTCACTTTTTTGTTTACCTACCTTCCCCCACTCACATAGAACCTTTTAAAAGCAACTTAACACAGTTCAAAGTTTAAAAACAAAGTGCAGTATAACCCTCTCCCCTTTCAGTTAAGTATAAACTTTCATTTTAAGTAGAAACTTGGAAAGTAGATATATTTCACATTTATAATAATCAAACCATTATTTTCTCTTTGGTACTTACTGATTTCAATGTTTATTAAGTATCATTAGTTTATTAGGAACAAAAGCACTTAACAAGTTTTTAACATGCAATAAACATGGTTTATTTACTGAGTTGTTTTCCAGTGCTGCAACAAGTTTTGTAATGTTTTGCCTTGCAGTAAGTGACCAGGGAATAGTAATTCTTTAAATCAGTCAGGAAAATATAATGAGATTAGTTAAGTACTGTTTTTTATTTCTGTGTGAATCTATTCATCTGTGTTATTTTACTATTATTTCCTGTGATCAAAACTCTAGTGTTTATTGCAAATAGATATTTATTATTTTCATGTTATTTTATTATTTATTAAATAAATTGAAACTTTTCATTGTGGTTGGTCTTTTAGAGAATATGTTAACCTTTGAGAGTACTTATATTTATTCAGTGACACTGCAGCCACTCTTAAAAACCTTGCTGTTTGGTCAACATTACATTTGTATTAATATTAATTTCACTCAATATAATTGGGTACCATTGAAACAGCCTTAGAGTAGCTGGCTTTGGAGTGTCTGGTGGTGGTGTAACTACCTTATAGTCTGAACAGAAGGGGGCATGGCTAGTAAATCTGTGGCAGACTTTCCTAGGTGTGTGTGTGTGTGTGTGTGTGTGTGTGTGTGTGTGTGTGTGTGTGTGTGTGTGTGTGTGTGTGTGTGTGTGTGTGTGTGTGTGTGTGTGTGTGTGTGTGTGTGTGTGTGTGTGTGTGTGTAAATCCAATCTCAAAGAGTGTGTGTGTGTGTGTGTGTGTGTGTAAATCCAATCTCAAAGAGTGTGTGTGTGTGTGTGTGTGTGTGTGTGTGTGTGTGTGTGTGTGTGTGTGTGTGTGTGTGTCAGCTGCTTTGAAAAGGAGCATGAAGCAATGGGTTCACAGAGTGGTGGAAAACTTGGCTTGAACATTCAGCTGAGGTCTCAACTCTATAGCTGTTCCAGTGAGAAGTCTTACTGGGGACAGAGAAATCCAGACCCCAGACTGAGTGTGTTCCCTGTGTGCTCTTAAGGGAAATTGTGCTTGATGCAGAGAGCTGCATCTGGATATATTGGGTATATCCATTTTTGATCCAAATGAACGTCCCTCTCTAGTGTCAGTGGTGAGGATTCAGGCTCCTAGATTACTGGATCAGAGTGGGGATGTTACATATTGGTGAGTAGTGGTGTGGATATTAACTGAACTTATGCAGCCTGTAGGCAGCTGTCACTGAAGGTGGGTGTACTGTCGAGCAGCAACAAGGTAAACATACAGAGTTTTATTTTCACAACAGTGTTATTTTATTTATTTTTCAAGTTAGTTTAGTCAGAAAAAGCAGGCAATGATGTCAGCAGAGGATTATAGCAAGCAGACAAAGAACCAGTTAGCCAAGGTGTGTGAAGCAAAAGGATTGGTGTATACCAACCTGACTAAATATTATTTCAGCCTTAGTTGCAGCTCAGACCAGCAACCAAGAGGACAAACAGTTTGGTGATGGGAATTTACAGCCCACAGAAACAGGATAGTTCACCTTTTCCTCAGAGGACTTAAAAATCCATCTGGAGTTAAAGAGACTTGAACTACAGGCCAAACATTTGCAATTAGGATCAGCAGACAGACTGCATCATTTGGAAGCTGAAGAAAATGAGAGACTGTGTTTTTTGGACACAGAAGAAAATGAGAAGCAGCTTCAACATGAGAGGAAGATGCTGACTCTTCGCCAGGGTCATGGAGGTAATGAGAAAGAGAATAATGGAACCACACAGCAATAAAGATCAGTAAATTTTTTCCACAGACTTACAGAGAGTGATAATTTTGATAGTTCTATTCATATAATTGAAATAGTATGTAAAAAGTATAATGTTGACCAAGGGCTCTGGGTACGGTTCCTGACCTCCTTACTCCATGGTAAAGCTGTAACTGCTGTTTCTAAATTGCCTGATGTTGATTGCTGAAACTATGAAGGGGAAATGATGTAACTAATTGTATCTGATGAAGTTCTGTGTTTTATTGTGAATAAAGGAATGAAAGCGCTCATACAGCCTTTCCTGGAACTGTTGTTGTGGCCTTATTTTGGAACTGAACCTTGTGCCTTATTTTGTGATTGTTGAAACTATGATAAAGTAAACAAATGTTTACTTGAACTTCTTAAGTTAACACCAGAAGCTTACAGAAAAAATGTTTTGTGAGCATAGATGCAAGGCAGATGAAAGTGTGTGTGAGTATATTGCTGAGTTAAGCACTTCTTTTCATAGGTGGGGGAGTGGGTGTCAGGTCATCACTTTTGAAGGGCTGGCAGACCTTTTGGTGAGGGAATAAATCCTTAGCATTTTGCCTGAGGACATGGGAATCTGCTTGGGACTGAGAGAGTAACTCTGCAGATGAACTCAGGAAAAAGGAGGATCTCTATTTAGCAAGCAGGACATCACTGCACAAGAAGGGGATACCTGGTGCTGCACAAGGATATAAGGGAACCCATGGTGGGCAGGCTAAACCACCCCAACAGAGTCCAGCTGTAACAGGGGAAACCACTAGTTCAAGTACATGGCCAGGATCAAGGGTTAAATGTTTTAAATGTAACCAAAGGGGCCATGTATCATATAGATGTCCATGGAGGCAAGGTGTGGAACAAAAAGGCGGGTAAGCCAGCAAATGGGAATAACAGTATGCCAGTGGTAAACTGTCTGGAGACAACAGGGTACCAGACTAACATCAAAGGTTATATCCTATCATAGAGGATGGAAAACAGACCAGTCCTAAGACAGACACAGCCTCTGACATAACCATTATGAAGCCTGCAGTGGTTAAAGAAGAGAAGTACTTGCTTGGGCAGTCCACTCCACTCACAGCTTTAGGAGGGCCCCTTTCCAAATGCCTTTGTCCAGGGTTCACCTTGATTGTGTGGAAAAGGAAGCAAGCAAGTAGGTGTATTTGAGGATATCCCTGCAGATGTCTTGATAGAGAATGATTTTCATATTGCAGTAGCTTGTGTGCACACAGTTACATGCAGTCAGGCTTGGAGACAGGCATGTGGGGATGGTAGCCTGGGGGAGACCCAGATAGACCCCACACCTGAAGTCAGGGCTGGTAAGGTGGCTATTTCAGGGAGGGAGCTACCCTATAGCAGTGAGCCTGAAGGTGAGCCACAGCTGTTGATAGATATTGATATTCCCTTGGACAGAATGACTGCAAGAGCAGAGGTGAGTGGTAGTACCCAGGCTGACAGTGAGGCACTACTTTTAGAGGATACCAGACTTCCTGTGGAAGGGAAGCTGATAAACATTACAAAGACAGAGTTGAGACAGGCTCAGCTCTCAGACCCTATACTAGGAGGCTTGAGCAAGGTAGTTAGGGAGGCACCTGATTCTCACAGAAGAGGGGATTCTGTATACTGGAACAAAGGGTTAATGTATACAAAATGGACCCCTAAGGGAGGGCTAGAGCGTGAGGTAATACTGCAATTGGTAGTGCCTAGAGCCTGCCATCTGGCACTTTCTAGCCATAGCCCATGACATTCTTTTTGCAGGCCATATGTGCATAAAGTGTACCAAGAGACATATTATGCAGAACTTTTATTGGCCTGGGGTTGCAAGAGATGTAAAAGTGTATTGCAGGACCTCTGAGCAGTGCCAAAAAGTAGGCAAGACAGAAAACAAGATCAATATTCCTTTGATGCATTTGTCTGTGATTGAGCAGCCATTCAAAGGGTAACTATGGATATTGTGGGGCCTCTGAGTACCCCAACTTCTACAGGGAAGAGGTATATCCATGTAGTAGTAGCTTACGCTACTAGATATCCTGAGGTGGTGGCTCTGTCCTCCATCGAAGCAGAGAAGGTGACAAATGCTTTCTTAGATATTTTCAGCAGGAAAGATTTTCTGAGAGAAATACTGACTGATAGAGGTGCCAGTTTCATGTCAGACCTGTTGGCTTGTCTGTGGAAGTGCTGTGGGGTGAAGCACCTAAAACCACCCCCTAGCATTCCCAGACTAATAGTCATGTGGAGAGGTTAAACCTTACACTAAAGACCATGCTACAGGCATTTGCAGACCAGTTTAAGAAAGAGTGGGGCAAATATTTGCTCCATCTGCTGTTTGCATACATGGAGGTACCCCAGGAATCCACAGTTCTCTTACCATTTGAATTGCTGTATGGACAAAGGGAGAAGGGGGCCTTTAGATTTGATTCATGATGAGTGGGAGGATGAGTGTGAATCCCACAAGGAGTCTGTTTTGGCATATGTCACAAACCTCAGAAAAAAACTTAAGACAGCTCATGGGCTTGGTCCAGGAAAACCTGCAATACCAGAAAAAGGTCTGGTATGAAAGGAATGTTTGAGACCAAGAATATGCTGTGGGACAGCAGGTTATGTTTCTCATTTCTGTCAGACACAATAAGCTGCAGGCAGCTTGGGAGGGACCCTTCAAAGTGGTAAGGAAGGTTAGTGATGTTAACTACATGGTAGGTTAGGCAGGAGGCAGAGGCACAAATTGTACCATGTTAATATGATGAAGCCTTACCATGATAGGGAGGCCCTATGTCCTAAGTATTTTCAGTAGATGGCAGGAGGAGTCTGAGGGGGAGCTATGGCTACATCGAGCCAGCCAGCAAAATGCAATGTTACTAAGGTGGAATGCCAATGTAGTTTGATTCTCAATACAGGGTATTGGTTAATGTATTCCCAGACAGACTCATTCCTCTCAAGCAATGTTTCTCCAGGGTCACTTGAGAAACTAGCTTTAGTCTTCAAAAGAGAAAGAGAGATGTGATGATATGAGTTAGTGCCAGCTATACCAGGAGAAGTAGGGCAGTGGATGTGTAACATATGCTAGCACAGCTAGATGGAATTTAGTAAAGAATTATATGTTATTTGAATATCAAACTGATTTGTACAGATGCTTGTATTGAAATGCATTTGTAAAGTAGCTTGTGTTATAAATGTATGCATTGCAACTGTTGAAATGAATATATTGTAACAGAAGATACTGGGAGAGAAGAGGTTAATCACAGTCCAGCTGCAGCTAACTTTGAAAAATGTTCTGAAATTAAATTACCTGGCTTAGGCCATAAAGATTGTATGTTACAGTTCTCAATGCAGCCAGAGACAAAAAGTCTGTACTAGGAAGCTTTCTGCATTGTCTTTGCAACAAACTAATTGCTACTTTGGAAGGGTAGAAGTTTGAAATTGTTTTATGACTTCCAGAAGCTGCACCAAATCTGAGCAAAACTCCATGTGTGTGTATTACTGACACATATGTGCTAACTCCTGGCAGTTTCTAGCAATAGGGGTAGCATGGGAACCAGATGTCAGATGAGCAAATGCATGTGATGTCATTCTGTAATCTAGGAAAAAATTATGTTTAATACTAGATGAGACTGAAGTCTCATTGCACTCTGTTGTTTGGAACCTGACAAGGAAGGACCCCTTACCTCCTTCATTTTGCCTTGCTCTAGTAAGTGATGAAGGAATAGTAATACTTTAGGTAAGTCAGGAAAATATAGTGAGATTAGTAAAGCTATATTTTTCTGTATCTGTGCAAATCTATTCATCTGCATTATTTTTATATTTCCTGTGAATGAAACTCTGGTGTTTACTGTAAATAGATATTTAGTATTTTCATGTTATTGTATTATTATTAAATATATTTAAACTTTTCATTGTGGCTGTCCTTTAGAGAATATTTTAACCTTTGAGAGTACTTATATTTACTTGGTGACACTGCGGCCACTCCTGAAAACCTTGCTGTTATGTCAACATTATCATTTGTATTAATATTAATTGCACTCTGTGTAATTGGGTACTCTTGAAACAGCCTTACAGTACATGGCTTTGGAGTGTCTGGTGGTGGTGTAACTACCTTATAGTCTGGGCAGAAGGGGGCATAGCTAGTAAATCTGTGCCAGCCTTTCCCAGGTGTGTGTGTGTGTGTGTGTGTGTGTGTGTGTGTGTGTGTGTGTGTGTGTGTGTGTGTGTGTGTGCGAAAATCAAACCTCAAAGAGTGTGTGTGTCAGCTGCTTGGAGTAGGGGCATGAAGCACTGGTTTCACAGAGAGAGTGGTGGAGAACTTGGCTTGGAAACTCAGCTCAGGTCTCAACTCTATAGCTGTACGAGTGGAAAGTCTTACTGGGGATCTGGAGGGGGACAGGTAGAGAAATCCAGACTCCAGACAGAGTCTGTTCCCTGTGTGCTCTTAAAGGAATTTGTGCTTGGTGCAGAGAGCTGCATCTGGAAATACTGGGTGTAGCCATTTTTGTTCCAAGTGAATGTCCCTCTCCAGTGTCAGTGGTGAGGATTCAGGCTCCTTAATTACTGGCCCAGAGTGGGGACATCACAGGCTTTTTCAGCTCTGCATTTGTAGTGGTAAGGGAAGGAGAAGTGCCATCACTGAATGAATGGCAGGATAGACAGAGATGTGAACAAAGGCAGATGTGTAACCATTGGAAAAAAAAAAAATATATATATATATATATATATATATATATATATATATATATATATATACAGATGATACTGAATGGACTAAGAATGGACAAGCCACACTGGTGAAACAAGCAAACCCCTTAAGTGCTCTCAGTGCTGGCAGATAGAACATTACGTGAAAAAAAAAAAAAGTGTGGTACTACAGAACTACCAGAAGATAACTCTGCTGCTCCTGTAAAATATTAGGGAAGGAAAGAGATAGTACTGAATTACAGTTAGATTGACTTCCATCTCACAGAATATCATAGGAAAAGCTGTTCCAGGGCACACTGTGATGTTCCAAAGTATTTAATACCCTGGGTCATGGCCAGTGGCATGGTTCGATGCAGCAAAGGTCTTGAAAATCCAGCCTGATCCAGTTCTATGGCTGAGTCTCTGCTATGATAAACAAAGGCAATTCAGTGTATGGTAGATGTCCTGGCTTCAGTAAAGTTTTTGAGAAAATGTCTTATAGAAGACTACTGGTAAAGGTAAAGAACAAGAGAGTAGAATCTCAGTGTCACGTTAATATGAACTCTACTCTCAGTATTAGGCATAGGGTAATGATTGCAGGGAACTGTATAGTGGTTAATCAAGGCCTAGTGAGGTGTCATGAGTTGCACTGTGTCTAGGGCTCATTCTGTTTACCATACTCACACTGGGCTTCATGTTGTTATTACAGTGTGAAATCAGCCTGTTCACTGAAGATACAAAGACTAGAGTGATAACCCAGGCCAGTAAACTAACTTCAAACAGTACTCGAATGGAGCTTGCAAGGTAGGTGGATGTATGCCATCTGGGATTTAATGAAATTGTGGATGAGGTGTGAGTAATACAATGTATGAAGTAAATCTTAATGACAAAAAGTCAAACCAGAAGGTGAGGGAGAAGCAAATGGATATAGAGGAAAAACATATACACTTCTTAGGAACATGCCACAAGAATACTTTATTCCACAATAATGCTGAGGATACAAGACTACAGATCAACAGTTTGGTTAAAGGGAATCTCTTCTGAGGAAATGTGAAAAATAATTTCTTCACAGGTGAGAGAATAGGCAAGCTGAATACTGATCGTAGTACTGGAAGATACAGGAAGAATAATTAGATTTATGAATATATGGGACAGGCATGTCAAATTCCTGAGGTCAGAGATGAGTCAGGCACTTTCAAGGAAAATAATGTGAACTTGAAATGCAGATGGGAAGAACTGCAACACAATCATGATCTTAAAAGCAGAAATAGATGAAAATACCATGGAATGACTAGGTTGCATTTTAATTTGCAAAATGTTTATTTTACAAATTAAGAGCTTGTTACTTTAATATCATTATCTGACAGAAAACCTTACTCTGGATGCTAGTATTCCACTGATTAATATACACAGAACAATACAAAGTGAACATTTGTGTTTGTATGTGTACATACACATAGACACGCACACACACACACACACACACACACACACACACATAGATAGACAGGTAGGTAGAGAACATGTGACATTCTTTAAATGGCAAGACACAGAAATCATCACTGTTCACGTACTGCTGACCATCTGATGCTTGTGCACAAAGGCAAAAATTAAAACTCTTGTTTCAGGCATTAGTTCCACTGTTACCACCCTTTCCAGTTTTGCTTAAACAATAGGATGTATATTGCAAAACAACACCTTAATGACACAGAGTAACATACTAAACAAAGATGGTGTTGACATATTAAAAGCACTGACATTAATCAATAAGTGAAGCATTTTTGTTTATCCATTTTATGGTTCAGATTCAGTTACAGACAAAAAGGGAAGGGAACATGCTTTAGTTCACTTGTTAGGCTTTTTATTTACAACCAATTACCACTGGAACACTTTCATCAGTGATTCACAGTATTTTGACTTAAGAAGGTCAGAATATAATTAGGTGTGCAGACTAGAGTGATGTTATTCCCCTCCTTTGTATGACATGCTTAAAGCCAGAATAGCTATCACTAATATATGAAGGCTGTGTATAAATTGTAAGCGTTTAATGGGCTTCATAACAGAGACACACTTGAGCAGTGATTCATAATCGAAACCTAAATCAGAACTGTGAAGTTAAAGCTTATGAATAAATCAGGAAAATGAATCAGAACTTTATTGTTTCTAATTTATAAAGTAGAAATTCTTAAAATGCAAGATGTTTAAATCACAGCAGTAAATCAGGACCCCCATCCTAACTCTGATAAATCAAGTGCTTAGAAGTTAGCAGTTATGAGCTGGAGCTGTAAATCCTTGGGAAAAGGCTGTTTGTTGACAAGCAATATTTTTATGAATGGTGCTTAAATGCATCGATTGACAGACAAGATCTGGTAATTGAAAGCAGACCGTATGCTTAACAATCACAAGCTAATATTAGATTCAAAAACAGTACTCATTAAATCACAAGGATAATCAAATGAGGCCATTTGCTGCAATCTGAAAACTAAACACTGAATAAGAATTTCTGGGTGGTGTCAAACAGTAAGACACATTTTTCTTCATGAGATAGATTAGATAGATAGATAGATAGATAGATAGATAGATAGATAGATAGATAGATAGATAGATAGATAGATAGATATACATATTAATAATCATCTCGAGAAAATTATGCATTTTTTTATTCTTCCTCTGTCATCACCACCTTGCCCACATTACATTCACACTGTCTTCCAAACTCTGTTTCATATATGGAGGACTTACAATAAAAGATTGCTATTCTTTACAGATTTGAATAGAAAAAAACTGTCTGCTTATACTAACACCTAGCTCCTGTTCCCCTTCTTTAGTGCTCTGGAAACATGCTGCCATATTTATGTATATGTTGCCCTGCTAGACGCTTTTGGGTTGTTCCAGTCCATACATTTAAGGGATTCTCATTATGGAAGACAACACTTACACTTTTCTGTAAAACTGAAATTATCATTTCCAACCCAGAAAACAAATTCAGATTTACACAACTGAAAGAAGATAAGTGAAATATAAATCTGTCACACTTAAACAAAAGAGTTCTAAAGGTAGTGGCAGTTATAGCACAGGATTAAAGCAATTTGTAGTCCAGTGTTTGATTCTTGGAGTATGCACGTACTTACTTGAAACTCTAAACAAATCAATTAACCAGACAATTAACCCCAGCCTGAGACCAAAAATGTTCTGTGCGTGTCAGTGAATTACCCAACTAAATCAAAATTAAGTTGCTGTATGCCAACAGATATGATTTTTTTTTTCTTACTTTTTTATACAGTTTACTGGAAGCAGTCAGAAATGACAAGCATGTCAAAATGTACCCCAGCAAATAAAAAATAATCCCACAGCAACATAATCCTAATTAGGCATACATAAAAAGTAAAAATTATTAAAAGTAAATCCAAGTAGTTGAAATTTGGTCGAAAGTGATTTCACTAAGCACACTTGACTGAAAGATCACTTCACTGAAAACTCATTTGGTCGAAACTCATCTTGTTGAAAGTTATATATAGCCATTTCCCCACTTTAGTGCGATCCTGGAGTTGGAATATAAAGTAAGGGGGGTGTGGGGGAGCACCCCCCCTACATAGTTTAGTTATAAGTTGTCTTTTGGAAAGAGTTATTTAACTTAGAAGTATACATGTCTATGGTTTAAAACGTTTAACATAGGTGGGGGACCCCCCACACTCCCCATTGTGGGGGACTGTGACCCCACACTCCCCTTACTTTATATTCTAACTCCAGGGTCGCACTACAGTGGGAAAATGCCATGTATAACTTTTGACAAAATGAGTTTCAGAGACATGAGCTTTCGATGAAGCGAGCTATCAGTGAAGTGTGCTGGGGAAACCGACTTTTCACCAAATGTGTTTTTGACCAAACAAAGTAGACCCATATATATATATATATATATATATATATATATATATATATATATATATATATATGTGTGTGTGTGTGTGTGTGCTTCCTACAGAGTCATTTTTTTTCTAATCAAAAACAGACAGAAGTAGTAGCTGACAGCTAGAGCTGATGAGGAATGAGATCCCACAAACATTATGTAGTCATAAAAATATATTTTGTATGGTATGCAATATTTTACCAAACAATATAATTAAATGTGGGCAGAAAAAACATTACAAATGAGATAAATAACATTGGTTTGTGAGGTTCAAACCCTCAGCTTCCAAACATGTGACTCAGAGGCTTGAAATGTAACTACCCAATAGGGGTTTCAAGGTGATTAGTTCCAAATTTGGAAAAACACAGTGCAAGCTCACATTTTTGGAAATCTGCTGCTTAGTCAAATTTTCTTCAAGGACTTGTGAATAACAAGAAAGGAAATCCTTCTTTGTAAGCTAATCAGCAGATTAACAGGTGGCAGCATGAATCGTGGTGACAAGGAAAACCCTTGTAGCTGTTTCTGCAGTAAAAGGAAGCATCCTTTTGTGCATTGATTAAAAAAAGCATGACTCTTCTTTCTAAGAGATGCATCTGACTAACTTCACAGAGAGAGAGAGAGAGAGCATTGGGTATACTGTATGGAAGTGAGTAACAAACTGAAGAGAAGATAAGGAGAAAATGAGGAAAAAAAGGAGGGAAGAAGGAAGGTAGGAGGTGCAATATAAGCCAATTGGAGGCAGCAGGAAAATAGTGACAGCTAAAGTATTCAGCAAGCAACAGAGCCATATCAAATAAGAAGAACCAAAAGAACTATGCATGTGTGTACAGGCAAGGAGTGATTAGCTCTCTTGTTTAAAAGTAAACTTTAAAAAAGAGTGTGCATTACTGATTATTTAGCTCTATTTTTTGCAGAAAGAGACTACATTGTCTTGCATTACTAGGCATGGTTACTATAGATAAATTATTAGCATAAACAGCAGAAAATGGCAAGCAAAAACAACTGAAGAAGTACTCTGAGGAATGAATTAGGCTGATTATGGAAGTGTGCTGTGATAGCGTTGTCGCCTCACAGTAAGAAGTTGTCCTGTTCAATTCTCAGCTACAGCGTCTTCTGTGTGGAGACATGCGTGAATGGGCGTACCTTTGATGAAGGTTGTGCATCAGGGCTGGCAACTCGGCACATAAAAATCCACTGCCAATCATTAGCGGACCGGAGTTCTGCTGTGCCGATCCCTAACCGGGAAAAGCCGAAAGACACAACAACATGGAAATGAACAGAATGAAAGCAGAACAATACCAAGACCAGTATGTTTTTCAGCATCAGTACTGCTATATGATATGTGCAGTACAGACATGACATCTCTTGCTACAGTGGCCATTATGTTTATCTGAGCTGTAGGCAAGTGAAGGCATGTGATACAAATACAATAAGTAGACAGGATGGCAACATGGGAGGCCACGGTGGTGCAGCAGTTAGCATTGTCGCCTCACAGCAAGAGGTTCTCCAGATCAATTCTCAGCTGGAGCACCTTCTGTGTGGAGTCTGCATGTCCTCCCCGTGGTTTAGTGAATTTAAAGACATGCAGGTAGATGCGTGGGTGTGCCTTCTTTGAAGGTTGGGTGCCGGGCTGGCAATTCAACACCATAAAAATTCACTGCCAATCATTAGCGGACCGGAGTTCCGCTGTGGCGACCCCTAACCGGGGAAAGCCAAAAGACAGACAGGATGGCAACATGCCTGAGAGGCCTTGGTGGGCAGCAAATATGGAATCAGTAAGCAGACAGGTAATATAAAGCAACAGATTAACATGCAGTTGGGATTGTCATGGGAGTTGTGATCTGAGGTAAAACTTAAGAAAGCAGGAAGCAAAGGACATAAATAAGAACCTAGGTGGTCCTGCTGAAGGGGAGCTGGTAAGAGAGGGTAAAGAAGCAAGCAGGAGCTTGGCAGAAGTTACAAGTAGGAACGACAGCTGGGTAGAGCAGGAAACTAGTTTAACACTGCTTTACTCCTCTCACAGATTATCCTAGTATGTCAAGGATTTAACCTCGGGAAATATCAGAAATAATTCAGAGGATGAATTTACTGTTATTATATCAGTGCTTCAACAGCACCAGTCACTTTTAGTCAGAATGTACAATAGCAATCCATATCAGGTAACATTCTGCAGCATAACTCTTAACCTCTTAACTTAAGAATCAGTTGAGTAAGCTTGTGTTAGAGGATATACATCCTGGTGACTGGATTTCACTTAACAATAGTGTTTCTTAGACTAGGACAGCACTCACAAAGGGGTTTGTTGATTGTCAGTATTTTTCCAGCTCTGACCCTAGA